>NW_026971731.1:0-162332 GCF_963678635.1 Symsagittifera roscoffensis
AAATGCAAACCAGAAGGTATGGAAAATGTTGAACATACGAGGACCAATCCTAAGTATTTAGTGAAAACAATTATGGATAAATTAGCAGCATTGAGAATCTTGAATAAGAGGAAGTCAAAAAACCGTTGAAGCTGTTTGTAAAAGAGAAATCTGATGGCAATATGAAAACGCATCATTCGCTGAAGAGAATTGAACTAGTCCGAGCAAGATGCCGTTCCCAAGAGATCTTTTAGTGGTTCCCAAGATGCGGTTCTCCAAAGCAGTTTTTTTTTTGTTTAATGAAACGTAGCAATATATATCCCGAGTCGAGATTTTTCACCTAATTTGAAGCAAGATTTGAGCGGTTTGAGCGGTTTTTTAGACAATTACGCTCAAAATCTTGCTTCAAAATGAGCGGTTTGAGCGGTTTTTGAACGGTTTATCTAAAAAACCCGCTCAAAAACCGCGCAAGACTTGAACGGTTTTGAGCGGTTTATCTAAAAAAACCGCTCAAAAACCGCGCAAGATTTAATAATATAAAGTCGACCACAGAGGGATTCGAACCCGCAAACATCTGATTCGAAGTTCTTAACCGTTACGCCTTAACCGTTAGGCTATGCGGACTACCTGGAAGCTTAATATTCGCTGTATTTGTTCTACTGAATATGTTCAATTTTATAGACATGCACAACAAATATACTGTCACGATTTTTATTGTCAGTCTCTACAAAATAACAAAAATAATCGATTATAAGATCGCACACCAATAAGATCGTACGTTGGGGGGGGGGTTACGTTGGGGGGGGGGGGGGGGTTGTTGTACGTTGAGGGGGTATGTTGGGGGGGGGGGGGGGGGGGTGTACGTTGCTCGAAAACCGCTCAAATCTTGCTTGAAAAACCGTTCAAAAATCACCGCAAGAAATGAGCGGTTTTTGAGCGGTTTTTTAAGCAAGATTTGAGCGGTTTGAGCGGTTTCTCCGAAACAACCGCTCAAACCGCTCAAATCTTGCTGGAAAACCGCTGAAACCGCTCAAATCTTGAGCGGTTTTTGAGCGGGATCTCGAACCGGGATGAAGACATGTCAAGAGCTATGAAGACTATGGGATGATTTTTTGGGGCACGTTTTAGTTCTGAAGAGGATAGTAGAGGTAATTTTGGGTCTCAAGATATAATAACCACTTGATCAAGGCAAGGAATGACTCGAAGAACGACAGAAACATGAAATCTAAACTAATGGCGAAATGCAGCCGTCATAGAACAAAAACTCACTAAGCTAACATGGACCTAGCAGGGACCTACCATCTTACATGGACTCAATGAAATTAAATCTGACCCTCAAGAGACCACAATGAATTTTCAGAAATTCATCGCGAAAAAAAAACAACGTGATATTTCCTGACTGCCCATCTACGTCAATTGACAATTCATCGTCAAAGCTAAGCCTTATAAACGCATGACGATCGACGGTATGTCGATGGTTACTTTTTGTTCGGGGCTTGGGTTGAGGACTTACGCCCTAATAAGAGGGGAATTTACTACTTCGGGCTTTAGAAGTTTCGGACAAATTTTGCTCAATGAAAATTGCTTCAGCTGACATAAATAACATCTGCTCAAACAATCGCTCTGTAATTGAAAACTAAGATAGCTACATATATATAGTTATATATATGACCTCTCTCGATTTGAAAATTGGGAAATCAATTGCAATCAACTTCAGGAGAGGTTATATGTACATCGGTTCTTCGTTGAAACGAAGACCAGGCCAGAGGGGGAGTGAAATCGCTGCCAGCGGCGTCACGAATGCCATGGAAATTGTGGGCCCCAAATTTTATGCTTTCATCTCCAATTCTACAAGTAGACTTCTTGGGAAAGAGAGAAGTGTTTGATCCGAATAGAAGTCGTCCATAACCAGGAAAGTTGTTTGCGTTGGTGTCCTTGATTAGGAATTTCATTTGAATTTTGTTTGAATAAATTCAACTTGAGACATGTATATTCAAGATGAGTGCAGGCTTTAAGCATTAATTTATTAGGCCCTAGAACCGACGAGATAGTGAAATTTGAGGTTACGGGCTATTAGTGTGTTTTTAATCTTCGTTGTTTGCATGCAGAAAGGCTTAGTTTAACTTTTATTTGTGTTGTAAGATTTTTTTGTCGTGAAATAATCTTAGTTTGTCTAGATCTCTAATGCAAAGTAATGTTCAAGTCAAACATTTGGATGATTTGTAAACAGCGAAAAAAATTATGTTTATATATCATGAGAGAAAAATTTGAATTGTAGACTGCCAATTTTGCATCAATTTTCAACAAATTGAGGTCGTACGAATTTTTTGTAAAAATGAAGAACGAATCTTTCAGACAGAAAAATGATCTTTCGATATATAATCCCAGAAAGAAGGCTGATGGCGTAAAATCATTGAGTGGCTACTTTTCTTTTAGATCGTGATTAATCACTTCAATCGAACCACTAATTTCAGTTTAACAACACAATGATATGTATTCAAAAAGATGAACAAATTCGATGCAGAGGGAATTTGTGGTACAGAAATAAGAAGTGATATGAATTTCATAGACGGAAAAAGTTTTTGCACCGGACAACCGAGCGGCGGCCATGATAATGCCGGCTTTGACTAATATCTTGAGACATGATAACTGCGAGGACTTCCACCTCGGATTTCTGGTTCAAATTCCACCGTGACTATCATGTTTCAAGATTTTAGTCAAAGCAAATATCAACATTGCCGCTTCTCTGAATTCTGTTTCTCATCCCTAGAGCATTTTCCAAGTCAATTTCTGCAAAAGCCATTATGTTGGTCTAGCGCATGGTTGGCAAGAAGGCTAGACCACCCATTTGATTCTCTCAGAAATTGACTTGGCTAATGAACTAGGGCTGAGAAACCAAATCCGGATGTAGAACGCTTTCGGAAGTCAATAGCGAGCTGGTTTTGTCTATTTCATATGCGAGAAAAGATGCGCGCCACCAAAGATGGCGACAAAGGAGGACATTGAAATGCAGACCGACGCGATGATTATTGACACCATGAGAAAAAAGGCGAGTTGAAATGAACCAAGCTAGAAATCGATCGGTTGAAAGAAGATCGAGATATGTGGTATAGACACTTTGACAAGGTGAAAGGGAAGCAGATTAAACAAGTGGAGCATTTGAAGACGTATTTTAGAGTAGAACAAAAGATTCAAACTAATGGTATAGTGCATGAGAAGAAGGTCCCTCCAATGAATCCACTTTTAGTTTTTTTAACACCTTGAGAAATTTACCAGAAATCTGATATGCAAGCGACATTATGATGTAAAACTGTGTTGATCATGGAATCGTCAGACTATCTATGAGAATATCTTTTGAGGAAACCATACAAAAGATCGTTGGGACAGCAGACCAACTAGCACGGAAGAAAAAACGCCGAGTTTATATGGAGGAGACCCACTTGATGAGAAAAACAAAGAAAAATAAGCAGATACATCATAACGGTTTGATAAGGAATCAATGAAAACGGCTCAAAGACAGCGATTTTGCCTGGTCCTCGATACGCAGGGTTGTGACAGGTCATGTTGCGGACTGATTGCACCCTACTGAAACTTTGATGAATTCAGCAGAGTGAAACTCTTCGGACCAGTCGCCTCTGAAAAAGAGTCAATGGCAGCGATGACGTCTGATCCTATCGAAGGTCGAGCTGAAATATAAAAGTTATGCCAACGAGAAATAGATCGACACTACGCTAATTCCAAAAATAAACTTCGGCACGATTTTTTTTTCATGAACCCTTGATACCGACTCGCGAACTTGCTATAGGGAATCGGTTTGAAACTCGGTGATGATGTTTAGACAATTTTTGATGGCCCAATTGTTAAGTTTGGTGGAGAATTTGAGCAAGGGACGAGTTGCATTGCATATGTGATGATACAAATCAGTAGGATCGATGAGGTGCCCAAATCTGAAAAAAGCTCCGGGTTTTTTTGACAGAACTATTGTCAGAATTTAGGCAGATGTTGCATTTTTCAATGATGATCAATTACACTCTGCTTGACTACGCAAAGGTACACTACAAAGCACTTTGCTCCCGTTTTCTATTGGTCTCAAGATGGTTTTGCCATTATATTCTTGCTCTTGATGGAGTATGCCAGAACTCGCCACCACTGAATGATCTGTGTCTAGGAGAGACACGCCGTTCTCTGTAGGCATGCCCAATACAGGAGACTCACACAATTCTCATTTTTTTCTCTGAAAGGAATCTTCTGCTGCGTTATTCCACGTGAACTTCTTGCCCTTTTGTCCCATGAGTTGTTACATCGGAGATGTCTTCTAACCCTTGATGAACTCTCTCAAGTATTTCGCGAAACCAAGAAAACTCATTAACTGATGCTCAGTCCTTGGCGACTTCCATATACAGCATCTGGATCTGATCGGATGTCATGCTTGTCTACCAATATCCTGAGGTATTTTGTCGAGTCCTTCGAGATTTCACCCTGCGAGGGCTTTCAATTCAGTCCTGCCCTTTTCATACAAGCAAGCACTGTGTCCAAGTTACAAAAATTTGTTCAGAGCCTGTGCCATCAGTCGCTGAATTATGGCTGTTGCGTTAAAAAGCCCGTAGGGCATCCTCTGCCATTGGAACAAACCCAGCTCGCAAGTAAACCCCGTTTTTTCTCTGTCTTGTTTCCTTAGTTGTAAGTGATACAAGACTGACCCCATATGAAGAGTTGTAAAAACGAATTAGATCCCCCATTTTTTAAATGGTTCTGTATATTCCCAAGGCGGGATTAGCATCCTTCACCGTGACGGAGTTCAAATATCGAAAGTCACAACAAAATCTCAGTTGATCTCCTTTCTTTTGGTCATCACTACTCAACACGCCCACGGTGATTTGAATGGTTCTATAATGTCATATTCTAGCAAAAATTCAATTTATTCTTCTCTTCTAGTTCTACTTCATGCTTAACATAATTAAACCATCCGATATCCGCTTTGTGTCTCGAGAAGATGTCCTGATTCTTATCTAACACATCCTTGATGACTTCGAGTTTTTATTCCGTTATTTCCCCAATTAAGTGTTCTATTTCTGGTAATAACAGTTGATTCATTTCCAATTCCTTTGTTGTGGGTTTTTCCAAAAAAAAAATTATAGCTCAAAAGTGCTGATTAGACCTGATTTAAAAAAAAATTCTTCAAGACACTCAGAGTAGAAATCTTGTCCATATGATTTGGACAATCAAGAACTTCATAACTTTTATCACTTTTAGTGTTTTCAGTTGATCTCCTTTCTTTTGGACATCACTACTCAACACGCCCACGGTGATTTGAATGGTTCTATAATGTCATATTCTAGCAAAAATTCAATTTATTCTTCTCTTCTAGTTCTACTTCATGCTTAACATAATTAAACCATCCGATATCCGCTTTGTGTCTCGAGAAGATGTCCTGATTCTTATCTAACACATCCTTGATGACTTCGAGTTTTTATTCCGTTATTTCCCCAATTAAGTGTTCTATTTCTGGTAATAACAGTTGATTCATTTCCAATTCCTTTGTTGTGGGTTTTTCCAAAAAAAATTTTATAGCTCAAAAGTGCTGATTAGACCTGATTTAAAAAAAAATTCTTCAAGAAACTCAGGGGAGAAATCTTGTCCATATGATTTGGACAATCAAGAACTTCATAACTTTTATCACTTTTAGTGTTTTCAAGTTTAATTTTCGCCGGCAGTGCCTATCCCAGTTTCCACTTTTTCTTAATTGTGATTGGTTTATCAAGAGTTTTTAATAAGACACAGACGCAGAGGCCACTCTTGGTAATCGATATTGATCTTCCTAAAATAGCAGCATACGGCTTTACGGATTTGTTACTTTACTTACCTGCTTACTATCACTGAGTTCATTTTAGGTTTTCACCTTCAAACTTACTTTTGCAGCTTTAACCTCGCCCTCCCACTCAAGACAAATGAAGATTTATAATCCATTGTCCTTATCAAAATTACGATTTTTACTACCCATTTTCTTTCCGGATTTCAAACCCTGAACATCGCATTGTTAAGATCAATAGATATATCAAATTTCGTGATAAAATTCGTGCCTAAAATGCGTTGATCAGACTCTTCTAGGTTTTCGTTCCACAAATTCCTTCTCCCAAATTCAAGATTTTTATTGGTGTTCTGTCAAGAAACCTTAGTCCCCCTTTGTGGTCTTCTTTGTCAAATCCTATTCGTATCTATGTTTCTATTGGTATCACCGTATCTATGTTTCTATTGGTATCCCGAATCCAATAGTCAGTTTGATCGAGTTTTTTTTCATCTATATCTAAAAAATGTGCGGACACGTATGGTTCTGTTATCAGGTGCATGGCATCTTCTCTTAGCATGGGACAATACACAATCGATCTCACTTCGAGTTCCTCTCGACTTACCTAAATTTGACCCACCAGTTATTCTTCACACGTTATCATTTTCTTTGTATAGATTTTGCTTCTGTCTATGCTTAGCATGGCTTCCTGTGGACCATACGCTCTGTGTCTTTGCTGTCTAGTCTCATCGATTTTCCACCACCTCTCGTCAGTAACACCCTAATTGCCTTCGAAAGAGTCTGTGGTCTAATGGAACGCAGATGTTCAGCTTATACATCTATGCATCAGTGTTTGTGTTTACTTGGTTTGCTCAGACGCCTCGATAATTCGTGGCCACCTACGTAATTTTTGATCTTATTCTCGCCTCTATTTTCACAATCCCGAAATGTTTTTAAGTTTCTATTTTCAAAATTTTGCAGTTGCTTTTGAACATCGGATTGTAGCTTGTCTCAGGTTTAGATCTTGCTGCTGAAAACGTCTCCCTTATTTACTGTTTTTCTATTTCCTGTTACAATTTTTGATCGATCCCTTTTGATTATAAGTCTTGTTTCGATTTGGTGAAGCGTCTTCTGCCGCCTTCTGATGGTTTAATTACTTATAACTTTTTGTTGCTGCTCCCTCGGCAACTCTCTCTTCGATCGCCTTGTTTTCGCAAGTTTTGTCAACAATTCATTAGTTATCACGTCCTTGTTCTGCAAGTAACTCTCAGCCTGTCTACTCCTGGTTTTTCGAAAATCCGCTGATGGAAATTTGTGTTTCGGGTGATTCTGATTTTTCACTGCTTCCCAAAACGTTGGACAGTCTATTCTGAAGCGACATTCTTGATTACATAAGAAGCATCTCGCATCAATCTTGTTGTCAAAGCCACTATAGAACTCAGGTTCTTCTATCTGACTCTTGTCATCAACATCTGGTGTATATTCCTAGCTCTTCTTCCATTGTTTGCAAGAGAGGCAATCCGCTACGTGATGATCTGCCAATCCACAATTTGCATTTCACCTTCTCTTGTCCAGGTCGTGTCTCCGCTTGTAGGCTTCGATTGATTAAAATTAAAAAAGTAATCCCTACATTTCTATCTACTTATTTCTGGAATCGGTTTGTTATGTTTTAAACAGCAGAGATTATGTCGCCAACATTGTTCTTAAAGCGTCATTTTTCACCCTTTTGATTAATTTTGAAGCAATACTAAAGTTCATTCTGTTGGTCGATTCATCTGGATTGATTTTCTTCCCAAGCTCTCTAGGTTGTCCAGAAACTGGTCGATCGGCTCTCTGTTTCCTTTCTCAAATCCTATCATAGCTAGATGCCCCTTCATTCCGGATCCAAAAGATTCAACAGAATTTGAAAAACTTGTCAGCAGTATTACGTTCTTCCTCTTTCTTAGCTGCCACGCACTTCAGTGCCGTGCCCTCTAGAATGCTTAGTATCGTTGTGCAGGCTTGTCTTCAATCATTCAAGTTGTCTTGCTCAAGATGCAGTCTCATTGCCTCAACCAACGGTTCTCTGCAAACTTCAAACTCCTTGGGTTTCTTGAAGTTCGTTCTGGACTTGCCTCCTAATCTCGTCCAACTACGTGTTTCTCGGGACAAATGCTTCGAGTGTTCTGTTTATCATTTCCCAATTGTTCCCCCCTGTCATAGCATCTGGTGCTACACTCGTGAGTATATTCAATTCCCTTGGTTTACTTGTTGAGTTCAACCAGCCGCCTTTTATTTCTGTTTTATCTTTCCTGATCCTATGACATTCTGGATCTGAGGCATTGGAGTACATTTCTTTTTCTTGAGATGTTGTTCCACAAAGCCCACCTTGTACCGGGTCGCCTCTCCGTACTCTCCAGTACCATCTTTCCTGAGTATTAGAGTTTCTCAAGAGCGCATACAACCTGAACTGTATGACTTTGTAATTTTCTGCTTGGTCTCTGCCCATCGTGTCCATTCTCGTCTCTTGAATCCAGAGTTTAACGTTTACGGTTTCATGCCGCTTTTTCGTTTCTTCCCTATCCTTTTTGATACACTTATTCCGTTCCTTGTAAGTTTTCTCCACTTTTTCAGACATCTCTTGTAGCTTCTCTTCTGTTGCTCAAGCTAAGGTGAAGTAATTGTCAAGGTTCTCGTTTTTATTGTATCTGAACTCAATTTTCAATTTTTGTCACAATCTTTCTCGCCGCACTTAAGTTTTTTTTAATCTAATTGATTTAGTTTTATCATCAAAACTTCCACCTCCAATGTTGGTATTTTCGGTTCTATAACGGGTTTTACTAAATACTTGCCGTTATCACTGTGATCTGGTCCCCTCCTTCACCAGACTCCGTTGTTACGTCTGAAACCGTTCCAAAAATCTTTTTTGTCGGTTCCTGCTAATTATCATCTCATCCCTATACTTCGGTCTCATCCCCACCATAACTGCGAACCTTTTCGGGAAAACTGTCAGCTTTGTCTGCGGACCATTTTTTATTGTTTTCGCTATGTTGCCAACGACCTCTTTTTTTTTATTGGTGAGAACTCAATAATTTTGTCCACTTTTCTTCTCATTTTGCATTGGCATCGACTCTCAACTTCAGCAAGGCTTTGCTCGGGTGTCTTCAGTCCAACTTCCAAAAAGGCGCGCTTTTCTTCTTTGTGAGTTTTTGTTCAAGTTTATCATCTTTGTTGCTTCGGGTGCTGACAATGCTAACTGAAACGTTTTTCTTCATTAGTCTCGGCTTAGATTTTATCATTGTCTACCTCGGTTGCCTTGTTGGCCAATTTTGATTTTGCCTATCTCCCTTTTTTTCTGTCAGAGACACTATTGTTTTCCTATTTTTTAATTTATAATTTCTGTGTTTATACAATTCAGTCTATTTCCAGAAGTTGAAAAAACTGTCTATAAAATTAGAAGAAAGTATTTGAATCTAATTCTAAACAATCTAAAAAAATTCTAATCTAATGTATATTTTAGAGTGCAAATTACAATTAGTTTTCCAACAAAAGTTACTCTCCCTACAAAAGGACCAAGTGTTGGGTCACTTGATTTAGTATCTCAGGACTATATTTTGTGATACCTAATTTAGTATCCCATCACTATGCGTTGGGACACTTAATCTACTATCCCAGGACTCAAGTATTGTGAAACTCAATTTAAAACCCCAGGATTAAGTGTTTGGGCACTGAATTTACTATCCGTGGACTAAATGTTGGGACACGTAAATTTTTATTTCAGGGCACAAGTGTTTGGACCCTAAATAAACTATACCAGGACTAAGTTTTGGCACTTTTGATTTACTGTCACATGACTAAATGTTGGGACACTTAGTTTACGATCCCATGACTCAAGTGTGGGCACCCTTAATTCACAATCCCAAGACTCAACTGTTGGGTTTTTTAAGTTACTATCCCAGGACTCTAGAGATATGAACCTTAATTTACCATCACCAGACTCAAATTTTTGCACGTTTAAAAAACTCAAGTGTTGGGCTCCGTGCTGGGCTCCATGTTGGGCTCCTTACTATCCCAGGACTCTGGTGTTGGGAGTCTTAACTTACTTAAGTTTTGGGACCCTTAAATTACTGTGACATTCGACCCGAATGTGTCAAAATGCAGATTCTGCATTCTCGGAGTTTTTGGCAGCGAGCCTTCCGAGTTAGTGATTTTGAAGGATTAACGACGTTATTGGAACGATTAGTAGAATGGTGAAGGTCAAGATGTTCTGGTATTTTGAAATTTTAAAAATTCGAAGTATGACGTCATATTTCTGAGAAACTTCAGAAACGGCCATTTTGCAAGAAGTCGAAGAAAAACAGAACAACATTAGTTGCGATAGCGATAACAACGGAGATTGTGATTGAAAAACAACAACGAATTGCAGGAGTAGCAGAGACCGTTCCGAGTTGCAACTATTGTGTCGCTACAATAGTTGCAAGGAAGTTGCGAACAACGGTGAGGGGTAGAAACCAGCCTTCCGTGTTACAGAGAAATCAAGCCTAACGTGCTTGATTCAGTGGATTCGAGAATCCGGAGGGGTTTCGGGACTGAAAATTTTAATAACTTATATAAGTTTTAGCTTCCCTGTCATGTCCTGAGTTGAATTTAATTAACATCTGAATTCCTTTTGCGAGGATGAGAAGCTAGGAGTTAGGGGGAAAGTGTTGATCCATCTTCGATGGAGATGATGATTTTTATCTACTGAACAAAAACAAAAATAATTCAATAAAAAGTAGTAGCTCTGTTTTTTTAGGAGTAACCTCGTGGCCTGGGGATACTGAGACCCAGCCATGAGCTCACTATTTCTGCATGTAATCTAGTTAATTTGAGTGTTTTGACCGAAGCCGAAAGCAGTAACGTTTTTGTCGACCCGATGTTAGAAAAACCACCAAAAGAACAGGCTTGGTAGAGACGATTAAAAGCAAGTAAAGCTCTGTTTAGACGTTGGCCAGTCGTCTTAGGACTTAGTTTTTTTTTCCTTCGATATGTATCTTCCGGGCGAATGTTACATAGATGTTTTTATAGCGCTCTTGGGTGTTATTCTTTTTTAACATCATGACCGGCAGAACCGTTAACGAGCACTCCGCGCCGAGCGGATTCTCACATTAACGCCCTTAATAGGCCTAAACCACCGGGGCGGAAGGGTAGTTCGGAACGCAGAAGCCTTCCGGATTTCCGTGAATAGTTTTTTAACCTAGTTAAGACCGAAAAATCACGAACCAGGAAGGTTGGGGGGATTCGCGATCCCGTCATCTCCTGAGTGGTTCGTGACCAAAAACACTTAAAGATATATATATATATATAACCAAACAAAAATTAGAAATTAGTATAGTACCAAAGAAAAACAAAAAACAGAAAAAAAACGAAAAAACCAAAAACAGTAAAAAAAAAAGTAAAAAATCAGTAAAAATCATCCCCCAGACAAGATGTGATCCAACCCCCCCCCCCCCGTTTGTTGTTGAAAGATATTTTGTTGTTACAGGCATTTATATCAGTCAGGATTGTTACGATCATTTTTTTAGCCCGTTTTTGAGTCCTGTACTGTAGGGTTATTTGAGCTTTTAAGCAAGTTAATGATAAATTGCGCTCAATCCGGATAGGGTCAGCTGATTTGCGCTCAATTCGGAAGGGTCTTGGGAGAAGACGGATCTGGCAAGCAGTACAGTGAGCAACAAAAAGGGGCTCAGCGACAACAACAATCGACTGTTGGGTATCGTTAACATGTTTTGTATCCCTTTTGGTACAAAAAGTAAGATAGTAATCTGTGGGTGGCTCGACAGTGCTGCACTGTAGTGACCCTTCACCGAACAGCGAATTTCCGAGTTAAGCTCCTTAATTCGGATATTAAACAAACCCGGAGGGGTATAGTGTTACTACTATTATTACTTATATCGCGTATGTTAATATTCCTATATCGTTTTTCAGTGAAAAACACAGAGATATTTTGACCCACTCACAAATCGCGATTTTTGATATATCGATATTTTTGAAACGGAAAAAAGCGCTAAATTAGTATGTTACATCGTAATTCCACTACTATAATAGGTAGAACCGGTTAACTTTAGTTCGGAAGTGGTTGGAACTATTTTGGTACCGAAAACCGAATTTTCGCGATTTTTGATAGTACGAAAATCAAAACTTTTTTGAAATTTTTGAGTTAGAACAGTAAAAATAGTTGTTTGGACAACGTCCACAAGTGAAACTACAAGTTTGAAAACCCGCTACCCGAAAGCCTTCCGGGTTGCAGAGAAATCGAACTTAACGTGTTTGATTTGGTGGATTCATCAATCCGGAGGGGTACAGGTAGCATAGTTTTTCGCAAATTTTTTTCAATTAAAGCGTTTTGGATCGGGTCTTTTGCATTGAACTAGAAGATTGTGGGCCTTCTGAGCTCAGATCAATAATTTTTAGGTCGAAAGGAACGGAATTGCGAAAAAAGTTAGGCGGAACCTATAAGAGAGAAAATTGTTCAATTTGAAAGAAAGACGTTTTGGCAATAAACTTTTCAACGACTGGACAGATCTAGCTGATCTTGGTACCATTAGATCATAAATTAGCTGAGCTTACTGGTAAAAACAAGAATTATTCGAAAAAGCAAGCGTGAAAATATTTTTTGAGATTGTTTTTAGTAAATTCCTCAATTTGGAAGGGTACACCCTTCACGTTTTATATTTTTTTTTTGGAAAGCCCTTAAACCCCTACCAAAAAGTGATGGCGATTGAATTAAGTAACTTAAGACATTTTTAGACAAAAAAGGAGGGCTAAAGGCACAAGAAGACCTTAATAGAGCCGAAATTATGCAAGTGATAAGACCCTTCACCGTTAGTGTGAATTGTCAAATAAGAGGCTTAACTTCAATCCGGAGGGGTCTAGGAAAGGATCATATACCGTTCCCAGTTAATTCGAACAGCAAAACAGCATCGCAGAACGTATCCGGAGGGGGTATAGGTTGAAACTGAGGAGATCTCCGAAAAACTACTTTTAAGAAACCAGAGGGCTCCCAATCTGGAGGGGTCAAAAATTTTTCCAATTCGGAGGGGTCCCAATCCGGAGGGGTCTTGTTGTCACAAAATCGGAGGGGTCCCAATCCGGAGGGGACTTAAATTTACTAATTCAGAGGGGTCCTAATCCGGAGGGGTCTTCATTGCACCAATCCGGAAGGGTCCTGTTTTTGCCAATCCGGAGTGGTACTGTTTTTGTCAACGGAGAGATATTCTTTTTATTTAAGGACTCAGGTAAACCGAAGAAAAAATTATAGAGAGAGTTATTAGGTTATTAAGAGGCAGGCTAGGAACCAGTGACTGCACTGGTAACTTGTCTTTATAAAAAGACCAGACCAAAACAAAACAGATCCGACCTCGGATATTCGCAACACTAAAATCTAAATTGAAAAAGAGTGTAACTCATTGGTGTAAATTGAAACCCAATACGTTTTTACGAAAAGTGACTGCCCTGAGGACTTTAGTAGGTTTAGCTCGGGCAGTCCGAAGGCAGATAGGAAACACAGTACTCGCTGGGTGCAATAGACGCCCACTTGAGAAAATTACTGCCTTCAAAGTTTTGTATGTTTGGTGCAGCACCAAGCGGGGAAAGCTTTTTCTTTAAAAAATCAAGTTCGACTTCTGCACTGCGACCGACTAAAGTACAATACACATACGTTTTTCATAGAAAAATTCTCAGTCTGTTACTTTTGATTTTAAATCAACAAAAACTGTGCTTGATAGGGTAGTGAGTACACTATCTTTTAAATTGACTGATATCATCATATTGTGCTAGTTCTCAAATCTTACGACCGATAAGCGATTAGTGTGAATGAGTTATATACAAGCTGTATTCTGATAACATACAGGGATTCGTGGTCACTATTTAATAGAAACTCGTGAAACTTATTGTGTTGTGTTACTATTATCAATAGTCAGACTAAAAGGTCAATAGCAACCGAATTAAGTGTATAGGCATTAAGAAGTGACAAATTGAGGATGAGTCTAGACAAGTCAAGGATACTTAAATAAGTTAACAGCTCTAGGAAATTCATACCTAAACAGCAAAGAAAAACGATGAGCGATCCTTTTGTGAATTGGATCAAACGAGCCCGGACCGAAAAAGGGAGACGGTTTCAGGCAGGATGGTTGAAACGAGAAGTCAGAAGACCTCAGAAGAGAGAAAAGAAATGTTGATAGTGGAGGTCAATACGGACCAGGTCTTGGATGACAACCAGGAAGTATATGGACTGGAAGGGAGAGGCAGAAGGCTGGCGAATGAATCTACCCCGGTAGAACAAGGCCATGATTTTGCCACTTCCACTGGGACGTTAGATCGAGAGGAGATGTCGGAACTGTCTGACATCTCAACTGAACAAGCGGCAACTAAAAAATCTCCAACAGAAAACACAATGATGGCAAGCGGGACTGAGAAACAAACAACGTCATCATCGTTCTCAGAAAGAATGAGGAACACCTTAGGAAACATCTTTCCATTCACCATGGGAATGGGCGCAGGGAATGAAGGTGAATCCCAGAAGGAGGAAGAGGACGAAGATGAGCAAGTGGATTTTGGATCTCAAGTCAGCCTCAATAGTTCGACCCAGGAGAATGAGGCATACGTCGAAAAAGAGACTGGAACCATGGACAAATTTGGTGTGGTAAGAACGATAAGCAAAGAGGTAAACACACCGGGCCAGTCGAGAGGCTTCGCGATTATGACAAATTCAGAGCCGCAAAATAGGAGGCTAGAAACAGAGGGCTAGGCAATACATTGGCGGATCCTGAGGTGGATAATGAAAAGACGTCGAGGCAGAGAGCCAAGGCCCGAATCTCGACCAGCACGAAGCTACCTGGGATGGACAAGGTTACACCGCCACTAGTGACGCCACTTGTGGATACCGGGGTAGCGCTAGAAGAAGCCTTGATCAACATAGTGGACAAATTAGGAGAACAAAATGAACAGATGTCCATACGAATGAGTGAACTAGAAAGAGCGGTCCGCGTTGAAAGAGAAAGTCTGCGGGAAGAAATAAACCGAAATAGACAAGAAGTTGGTAAGAGCGAAAAACGCTTGAAAGAAAGAACGGACGAGCATATCGCGAAGAACTTGTCGCTAATGACAAGACAAGCGGAACAAAGAGAGTTGCGCTTAAGAGACTACATGGAGAAGTTAAGAATTCAGCAAGAGCAGTCTCTTGGGACTCTTGACACAAAGATAGACGCGATGATGGAGAGGCGAACTCAGCCTATCATGGACAGGTTGGACGGGCTACTAGGAAGCAGGAGTGGACCAAGAGAAGGGGAACCGAACTCGGGAGGTCCCAGCAGGGAGCCGAGGGTGAACTTCAATGACCATCAAAAGAAGAGGACATATGGATCCACTAGAGTCAGGGGCAGTTCATCAGGCTATGCCACAAGGGGTAGAAGAATATGCAGCCCGAACAGTAGAGCAAGTTCAACGGGAACAGACAGACCTCTGATGAGCGACCAACGCAAGGCACACATGCGACTGGGGGAAACGATTCAGGTAACAGAGCATGCAAGCCCGGGGAGGAGTCATGTGGGCAAAGGGGGAAACACTTACGGCGATTCGGATTGCAGGGATGCACCGCATACAGAGCCTTTGTCAAGGTGTGAGGACACTCAGACGGGACACTCAAGGGATGCTACCGCAATGGCCACCGCCTTTGAACCCCTAAACAGGTCTCTGGAGACATTCCTTACAAGGCTATCCAGAACCAATGAACGCAGTGAAAAGTCCAGAAGGGTCTTTAAGAAACCAAGGTGCTATAAAGACGATCTGATGGCTGTATTGATACCTGGATAGAGGTAATGAAACTGCATGTCGAGGAGGAGGACTTGTCGGAGAGATAAGAGTGCAGTGCACTCTCTTGTAACTTGGAAGGGACAGCCCTGAACTGTGTGATGGCCAAGAAGCAAGATCAGCGTGACACAGCCGAGAAAATCTTCGAAATCTTGTTAAACCGTTTTGGATCAGGGGTGCAGGGGCACCAAACAATGATACGCTTCGAAAAACGGAGGCAACGAGAAGATTAAACGATAGACAAGCTTCTCTATGACTTGGAAACGCTGAGAAGACGCAGCCAACCGGATGAGTCAAACCGAAGGATGAACCTGGCAGTAGCCTCAAAATTCATCGATGGTGTGAAGAATGTTGAAATTCGGACATTGCTAGCAACGTATTATACACCACTATCAACCAACGCGCCAACACCAGAGGAGTTGAGGCTCAATTCAAAAGAATATCTTTTATTGAAACCTCCTTTGAGATCTTGATACTACAAAAACAATTATGGCAATTATAACAATGGGACAGCGAACCAAGGGAACAACTGGTACAAACCCAGGGACGATATGCTCAAGAGACGCTCTTGTGCCATTGCAGCTCAACAGACCATCATGTGTCAGCATGCCCAACTTACAAACAAGGCGTGAAAGCAATAGGCTTTAGCCTCGAGGACGAAGATGCGTCAGAAGTTGGTCATGAAGAGTTCATGAGAGGAGTAATTGGAAAATTTGGCCCGAGGTGTTTCTTTTGCAACGTGGAAGGTCATTTTAAATCTGATTGTCTGCAATTTTGGGATGCAGTGGCAGACATCAAACACCCGAGACATGAAGAAGCTTTGTCAGGAGTGAAAGCCAGCAAGGCTCGCCTGTTGAGTGAAGCAGAGGCGCGCGTAAAAGACAAACCGCAAGAGCTGACGACGAAGAAATTGCAGGCGGTAACAGAAGAGACATGTGAACCGGGACCAGCGACTGCGGCCGATGATTTCAAGGTTGACTATAGGGCAGTCGCGAGGGATGCTATAAACAGAGTGCAGCAGGAACTAGTGATTAAAGAGATCGAACAAAAAGTGAAACTCGAACTGGCAAATGAGAAACTACAGGAGCAACTGAACGCCTTTGAAGCAACGGAGGTTGACGAGACAAAAGCACCAAGCAGTTTGAGCATGAAACTTAATGTGATCTCTGATCAGAAGTTCGGTATGGTACCGCAAGGAAGCAAGATACAGTCGATAATCTCGCTGGCTGGACACCAAGTAATCAGGAATCTGAGTGAACCATCGGAGTTCACTATGATGCATTTGGACACACATTTAGATTATCTGAGGCAGGTGGAGCCAAGTACTGAGTCGAGAGCTGTGCGAGCACTACTAACAACGGGTGGACCTCTCATAAAGAAACTTCATGGACGTTACGTGGAAGTCTATGGACCGTATCAAGTGATGCTGAACGTGAATGGAATCAGTATCTACACTAGGACTTATGTGACAACAGATGATGAACAAATGGGGCAGATCTATTTGGGTGAGCAGGAACTCAAAGTCCGCTGAATAGGCCATGACGCCATGATTGAACAAGATGCTGTACACATTTGGTCTGAAGCAGATGTGACCGCACATCTGCTCGACACCAACGGAACGAAAATCGGAGTCAGAGGGCTTCTGGACACAGGAGCGGTAGTGAGTGTGAGGCCGATAAAAACTTGGGAAAGAATGGGCTTCACGAGGGAAGATATAATTCCAACGAATCTCCGACTGGCCGCCGCCGATCGACGAGCAATCTAAGTAGCAGGAAGGACACCAATAACGGTCCTCCACACGTGAGGACGGGATCTTTGGATGAGCTTCCTGGTGGTAGAGAATTCGGACGATGCCGACCAATTTATCTTGGGCAGAGATTTTGTCAGGAATTTTGACGTGATGATTGACTTGAACAATGGTCTGATACGGATTAGAAAAGGACCGGAAGTATGTTAAGAAACCAATTACTAGGATAATAACAGACGAAAACAAGGTACCAATTTTTTTAGATAGAAAAGTTAAACTACAGCCAGGACAAGCTGTGGTGGTAATTTTTAGAATGAGAAATTTGAATTCGTTAAGTGATAGTAAACAAGTTTGCTTAGTACCGAATCCAAATAGCCAGAGCTCGGTGATTTTAGACCGGAGCTTCTCGGTAACGCGAAACGGACTGTTTGTCAGTGTGTTATTGAACACACTGGACACCACGGTTTCAATCCAATGTGGAAAGAAGCTTGGTTACGCTTTGCCGATGAGGACCGACTATGAGTAGACACAAAACTTGAAGAAACATAATGTAAAAGACTGTCCTTATCATGCCGATGAAGATAGAATTTTAAAGAGGATTAATGAATTAAAATCTATTAACAAATTGTTTTCAATGAAGTCCGAAACGGACGACGCCTTATCAAGCTGCTCGAATTTTCCGGAACGCCCCTCGTCGTATCAACTAGATTCTGACAAACCGGTTTTGCCAGAAATAGAACATTTAAGAGGGAAAATAGGTGAGGGAGATTTCGAAAAATTGCGGGTTGTTTTAACTCGGATCGCAGATGTATTTTCAAAAAATCAGGCGGATATCGGTTGCTGTAACTTCGTCGAACACGAAATTGAACTGGAAGAAGGTGCCCTTTCCACATAGAGAGGGCGTGAGACGAACGACGCCACACAAGTCGGAAGCGTGCCGAGCGGAAATCGAAATGTTGCTTGAATACGACATGATAGAACCCTCGAAATCGCCATGGGCTTGTGGGGTAGTAATGGCGAAAAAGTAAGGGGGCAGCTTAGATTTTGTTGCGACTTTCGTTACTTGAACGCGGTAACAATAAAAGATGCGTACTCGATACCGCGAATAGACGTGAGCCTCTCGAAGCTTGGTGATGCCAAGTTCTTGGGTTCGGCCTTGGGTTCGGCTTTCTGGCAGGTCCCTCTGCGGAAGAAGGATAGAGAGAAAACCGGATTCGCGTGCGAATTGTGATTGTACCAGTGGAAGAGGATGCCCTTCGGCTTGTGCAATGCAATGGTCACTTTTCAAAGACTGATGGCTCAGGCTTTGACCGGAGTGACCAAAAAGTACGGGAAACTCGTGATGTGTTACGTGGATGACGTAGTCATAGCGACACCGACCCTGGAAGATCACATTGATCGGCTCGATGAGGTCTTTGGATGTATGAAAAGAGCAGGCTTGAAATGCAAACCATCAAAATGTGAAATCCTTACGGATTCGATTAAGTACCTGGGAAGAATGGTGGACAGGCATGGTGTGAGGCCAGATCCGGAAGCAGTAGAGGCTGTGTTGACATGGAAGGCTCCGAGAACGGACACACAGCTAATGAGCTTCTTTTGGTTTGCCAACTATTACCGTGAATTCATCAAAGGATATGCTGACAAGGTTTATCCAATGCAGAGGCTGATGCGCAACAAAGGAAAGAAGTTCGAATGGAACGATAAAGCACAGGTTGCTTTCGAGAACATAAAACGGGAACTGTGTGAAGCGCCAGTACTAGGCATGCCTACAGAAGATGGCATGTATGTTCTTGACAAAACGCGTCGGTGGTAGCCATCTCAGGAATATTGCACCAGGAACAAGAATTGAATGGAAGAACAGTTCTCCCTCCCATTGCATATGGCAGCAAAGTCTTGAGCGACACTGAGATTAAATATGGTGCACCAAAAGCAGAAATGTTTGCAGTAGTCACTTTCGGGGAAAAGTACCGTGTATACTTGGGGAGCGCTCTCTTCATGTTACGCGTGGACAACAGAGCATTATCCTGGCTGATGACCTACTCGATGGATCAGAGTTATATTGGTAAATGGATAGTAAGATTGGATGGCTACCAAATGATAATCGAGCACAGGATGCGTGACAAACACCAGAATGCTGACAGCCTCAGTAAGAAAACTGAATTCTATGAAAGATTGGAGCAGAAGCAAGCCAATCAGGCAGAGATAAAGGAGGGTTTCTCGTTTCTGAACAAAGAAACTTATAAAGCGTTTCCCTTATTGAGATGGTTAGATAAATCTAAACATCCAATACCAGGGCATCCTGAGTTATCAGTGGAAAAAGCAGCCGAGATAAAAAAAATCCTATCCAAAAGAGAGCCGGTGCCCTTGGATCTGTTGCTGCGCTCAAACCTGGTCCAGCAGGAACTCTCTCGCATGAACATAAACAGCCTCTCATTACTGGACACACGGTGACACGGTGCAGGTCACACTGCAAGTGATGCGGATGCTGGGTGGATTGTTAGAGAGAGAAGTGACCAGAGATGACCCCGAGTGGGCAGCAGCCATGGCATCACTGATAGTCAGTGAGAAGGTGAAGATCATGCCGTCAATACGTCAACACAAAGACAACGAGAAGGATTGTAGGTCAATAGTTCAGCAACTGGTATCCTCAATACCCCAAGAGGACTTAGTGAGTACTTCTTACGGTTGGAAAGAGCAGGGTAACGATACGCGAACGAAAACCGTCACCTTTGAAGACCAAGATGGAGAAGGTGAGAAGGTTGAACCAGAACTGGAGCAAGATTATTCGTCCGGGGAGACAAATAGTAAGTTAAACCGGCGAGTTCGAGATCAACATCCGGGACAAGGAAGTATGTCCGGGGAGTCTGAGATAGATGAAAAAGTCCATGACAAAAAACAGGACCTAGGGAACAAAGTTTTGTCCGGGGAGTTTAGATGGATGCGGAGAAGGTACGGACCTGATCTGAAGGAGGGTGCAGACTCCATCACAGACTCTTCGATTGATGACAGCTCCAGGAATTCAAGTATGGACACATACTCAGACAGGAACTCGAGCTCGGGATCAGAACTGTCAGAACTAGCGATCCACACACTGCTAGTGGAAACTCGCGAAAGGAATCTGGATAGAGAAGTGTACCAAGACACTGACAGTGATCGCTACCTCACACCAAGTCAAAGGATCTTTGACAACGCAGCGGATGTTTTGGAAACGATAGCGGTATCGAAGCGGTCGATGGATCTGTTGCCGCAAAAAGAGGTAGTTAGGACTGATCTTCAACCGTTCAAACAAGAGACACAACCATTGGCGAAGATTTGGTGCGTAAAGATGGAGGAGGACACACACCGGCCCAATGATGTGTATTGTCAAATGAGGGTCATGAAGACATATTTGAAGGCGAGATACAGACTCTAGGACCTGCTAAGGGCACAGAGAGATGACCGCATGACAAGTAACCTGAAAAGGTTGATAGAAAATGGTGCACCAGACAAAGTTGACCTGGAAGATAACAGTTATCGGATCCTGAGACAAAACTTCATGCAGAAGAGGGGAGATTATATCTGAACAAGGACGGGATCGTGGCTTGCAAGAGAAGAGAAGAAGACAAAGTCTTATACAAGTATAACGCAATAGTGTTGCCGCAACTCTATCAGACAGAACTGTTGTTCAGGTCGCATGATCAGATGGGCCACCAAGGAAACGACAAAGTGTATCAGAGGATCCTGACGCGCTTTGAGCGGCCTGGAATGAAAAAGGCATGCGAGACGTGGATAACAGCGTGCCTGTCATGCCAACAGGTCAAGGATCCAAGGAAATTGCGATTTCCTTTACAATCAATAGAGTCGTCTGAATTCAACGAGGTTGTGCAGATAGATCACCAGAAGATATGCATGACAGACAGCGGTTATAACCAAGTCCTGGTCATGATAGATCACTGCACGAAGTATGCAGAGGCCGTGCCCTGCATTACTGCCTCGGCGGAGGAGACATGCGACCACCTGATCAATACGTGGATAGCGAGACACGGTTGTCCGATGATGTTTCAATCGGATAATGGAACAGCTTTTGTAGGAGAGCTAACGAAAGAGCTTATGAGATGCTCACAGGTTTCTCAAGCTCACTCCACGACATACCACCCTCAGACGAATGGCTTAGTAGAAAGACAAAATAGAACGTTAGTGTCGATGCTGAGGGTATATTGTTCCAGGTACATGACCGATTGGGACAGATACTTTCGACAAGTGATGCGAGCTTATAATAACACGCAACAATCCACCACCGAAGTCAGTCCACACATGATGCTGACTTGACACGAGAAGTCTTTACCCTTAACCTTTTTCTATCCAGAGTATGAGGGAAAGAAAACGTCTCCGCAGGTTTACGTAAGGGATGTGATCAGACGTCAACAGGAGTTGAACGATTTGTGTAGACGAAATACTCAGCAAGCACAGGCAAGACAGAGAAAGAAATTCGACAAGAAAGCAGCTGGTGCAAAAGCTTACTCGGTGGGAGACTACGAATGAGTTTTTCAGAACGTTACACCACCGAAAGGGACGAAAAAGCTCCTAAAGAAGTGGAGGGGACCCTTCATGATTACAGAAGTGCACCAGGAGGGACGTTTTTAAAGACTGAGTACTGGCCGAGCCGCCCACTACGAGAACATTAAGCCACACAATCCATCGGCAGAAGACTGGTGTATACCCGCAGACATGGAAGAAGGGGACTATCTTATGATGGATCCTGCTTGTGAAGTCAACGAGAAAGGCACCAGGGAGAAGAAGGATTGAAATGAAATCGTAGAGGAGGGAACAAATACACCACTGGACCTGGATCCAAATGAGGTGATCGAAGCGGATGATGAAACCTTACCTTATGCAGAGGAAGATTGGCAGGATCCCGAACAAACAGATGTTCCCAAAAATTTGGAACCAGATCTCCCGTTCACGATGCAGACTCGGCAAGGCGACGGGAGAAGACCTAGAAAGAAATACAACCTTTACGGTGACGACTTTGTAGTAGACAGAATGGATCTGAAAAAGATAGTGGAAGAAATGATGGGTCTAGAAAGCATAACAGTCTCACAAGACATCGACATAGTAGATGATCACGACCAGGAATGGATCGAGGACAAGTCGAAACCCGAAGTAGAATTCGACGAGAAGCAACTAAAGTTCTACGAAGAAGATCTCACAAATCTGCGAGTCTTGGAGTGGTTAAACGAGATGACATCAGACCCTAAAGAGACCAGTGTCACGATTCAAGACGTAGATCGTGAAAGCGCGAAATACATCAAGACCGAACGAGATGATCCTTCCTGGGCTGCCCAGGAAGGACAACTACTCATTCCGGCCTCTAACCTCGACTTGATATCCGGTATGCGATCGACGGTGACGTCGAAGGGTAATTTTGTCCGGGGAGTGGGGTTAAGACTCACCCACACTGAAAACCTGATAATAAAAAAATTGAGAATAGCAAGAGAGACAGGAGATTTAGAAGCAGAAACAGGCGAAGAAGCTAAGAAACCTGACATAGGGAGGGTAGTTGAGTCATATTTTAACCTACCAAATGAGTATTCAAATAACATAATATTAACAGACAGTGAATCCATACCCACAAACAGAACATGCGCAATAGCAATCACAGCAGACATGAGTTTTAGGATAGCCTTAGCGGCAGATTTTAAGAGAGAATACAAAAACGTGGAATTCCTTTGGAAGCAACGACCGGGAGTAGGGGGCGTAGCAGCCTTACCTCCGGCGGCATCCCAAATACCGGGAAAATACCTATGCTTCTTGGTGACAAGGGCGACGGAGAAGCAGCACGTGGACCCAGAGAACCTAGTCTTGTCCTTGACGAGGTTGAGAGACTTCCTCTTGGAAATGGACGTGAAGGAGCTCTCGCTTCCAGTGTATGATCCGAACAGAGGACGACTATATCCTAGGGAATTGTACGCACTTGTACACGTGATACTCTCTGATACTAATATACAAATATATCTACATAAGAAATATTACTTAAGTATAAGCTGAGTGACGTGCAAGAGGGTGATAGGCTAAAGACTAAGTTATGTGTCGTGTGATATATGTGTTATGTGTTATGTTATTATGTTATGTGTTATGTTATTAAGATCTTGGGTAAGAAGGGGTTAGTGACCATGATTAACTGAATGACTATCTTAGGAATAGATCCGAAGTTTGGACTGACCAATCTTAGGTCGAATTCCAAAATTTTAGAGACCGTTTGATTTTAATAAATTTTAGGATAAATATCTTTTTATCTGAACTGTTTTTAAGCAAATTTTAACGATATGTTAAGATGAAACTGACAAGTGTGATATTTGCGACTTCCTTTCTAGATCCTGATTGATCATTTAATTACTCACTTCAGTCAAAACCTTGGAATCGAATCGAATCAAATCAAATCTGAAGAGCAGTATGGAGAATTTTAACATGGATGAATTGATGGACCTGGCAGAGGCATATGTGGGACCGATGGTAGATGCGATCTATCGTCGGCTGATGTAACGAGACTTCGCTCTGGAGGAACCAGAGGTAGTCATGTTGCTGACCGCCCTGATCAACATCTTGGGGCATGACAACCGTGGTGATCGCCCCACGGAAATCCTGTTGATGGCAGCATATGGAGAAAGGGTAGTACTAGACCGCTCGAACATGAGAGTGATGAGGTGGAGAAACGGGGCTCTCTCAGGGAGTGAGTTGGTGAACGAACCTGGGTTGGGAAGTTCTAGGACTTATCAACCAGGTGAGATGCCTATGCACTCCAAGCCCAAACCTGGGCTGACGAGAATGCATCAGGAGATGAACAGCGAGGATGCCTCGTCTGGTTCACCACTGAGAGCAATGGTGCCACCAAAGAGGGCGAAAGTAGGACATAAGGTTCAGTCGGACCGAACCATGCAAGATCTGGATGAGATGAAGTATGAACTAGAAAGGACAAAAAAGGAGCTGGACGAGATGACTAAGACCATGCTCAGCACGGAGGAAGATCGGGACATGTGGAGAAGATTGTTCGAAGACTGCAACAAAAAGCAGGGTCAAGAAATTGAGCGCTTGAGGCAGGACTACAAAGAGCGATCGGAACAAATGGCGTTGAATACCGCCGTAGAGAAGGCAATACCTGCAAGGAGTGATCCTCGTGGGCAGTCCCCGATGGAGCTCTTGACGCCTCGAGAAATGAGTCAAAAAACGGAGACACAGCTCCCGACAGCGACAGGTTGAGTAACAATCCCGGACCCTAGTGACACCTTGGGTGATCCAGTCGTGGATCAAACGGTGAGGAAGCTAATAGAGACTGCTGGACGATTGGTCGCCAACAAGAATGCGCCAGGTTCCGGGGTGACTGCACCCTATGGAGCGATCGGCGACACGGGAGGAGTACGACTCTACCAGACCGTGATCATTAGGGGATAAGTGACGTGACGCCACTCACGGGGAGCTCGAAGGCCCCAGAGAGAAGAACACAGAAGATGCCAGCGAAGAAAGTGTCTCGCATAATAGGTTTACAAAAGAACAATCAATTGAATTATAATTTCACGGGAGTTCCGGAGACATATCCGAGAGCTTGCTTCAATCGTGTGACTTGCAGCCCGGCATTAAACCTGCAGGAACCACCACTGGGGACATCACATCTGATACTGGGAGACAGCTTGGTCAGAGTACTATCGAGTTTGAGGACCTCGTGGGTCACCACAGTGATGGCCTTTGGAGGCGCGACGATAGCCCAGTTATATAGAATGGTGGAACTGATGAATCCAGGGAGGATCCCCAATGTGAGGATCCTTGGTGGGATGAATGACATCTCCAGAGGTTCGGATGAGCAGGAGGCACTATGGGAATCAATGATGGTGTGTTTGCTTACTACCCTCTAGCAGATATTCAATTGCGCGGTACTGACCGTTTGCACTGTGCCAATGAGCACGAGGAGCTTGACAATAGCAGGGAGAAGGCACAACGAAGGATTCTTCAGGTGGAAAAACATCTTGAGGAATCTCGTAAGTCGGAGTGCCGGAAGACTGATCCTCATGGACATCGAACATGAGTTGAGAGCCATGGATCAGGCCAGGCTGACCACGAACGGCATCCATTTCGATAGTATAAAAGGACAGGCTTGGCTGAACAGAGTCTTCCAGGAACAATTGGATGAGCTGGAGGTGGAACTTTTCGACACGGGAATGCTGAGGGACGAAGGAGCATCGAGCGAAACGGTGATTACCACCATTGTGCCCCCTAACCTGGAAACACGCTTGGGTACGGTCCCGGCCGTCACGAATTATAGACAACAGAGCTCCAGCGAACCAGGTCAAATGACAGATGTTCAAGACCGATTGGGAGAAGCACCGGTGAGGAAGACCATTCATCCTCGGAGAAGACTAGGACCTGTTAACCCAATCGAGGAGGCAACCAGCACGTCTAGATCAGACACGAGGTCGGAGACGACAAGTACCAGTCGGGAGGAGAGACGCCCGAGCAGAGGCTCATTGATGTGGTCAAGGCCTATACCAGCTCCCTGGCATGTATATAAAGACGAGCTAATGAAGCTGGATCTCCAGAGGGTCAGCTTCATCGAAGTTGCAAGGAGGATGCTAAATGGAGCGAGGCTGTCCGTCAGCAGGTTATACTCGAAAATGGGCGTAGACTGGTTGATAGCCGCGAGCGTAAACTTCAGTTCCACGACGGCCTTGAGATTTGCTGACCTAGAGGGACTGCCCTCTAATAACACGATGGGACCAGTGAATGCAAGACCACTGCAGGATCTGAGGTTGAACCATGATGAGGGGAATCGAGAAGAAAGACCAGTAAGATTTCTGACGACGAAAGCGCCGATCGGACAACATGTGAAGATGTTCAGGCAAGTGACGGCACCCCCTGGTCATGTGAAGGAAAGAATATACCCAAAACTAGTGAATCAGGATGGTGATGTCCAAAGATACGGCGGATTGAAAGCAAAAAAGAAAGATAAGACCATCTTCGCCGCCTATGACAAAGTAGAAATAAGGAAGGCCAAGATCATAATTGTAGCGAATTCAGTTCGTGCATACTTCCAAGTCTCTGTTTTGGCCGGACGTCATAATGTTGGCAGCGGTCGATCTGGACCTACTGCAGGCGATATCTATGGCTATAGGGGTACAAAGACAGACGGATATGAACCCAATCACGATCATGTTTGCTGGCATCAATGACCATCTACACAGTAGAGGTTTTCTGAGCCGACTCAGAGATCCTACAACGGCAGAGTGTACACTGGTGAATATCAACTGGACATTGGAGCAGGAGCTTTCAAGGGATGCATTGACCACCGCTTTGAAAAGAATTTCCAGGACAAGTGAACGTAGTGGAAAGGAGAAGGCAGAGATGTTGAAGGAAGATTTGGAGAGAAATGTGACGTTGTGTCTCCACAACAGCTTCTGCAGGAACAGAGAATCTAACGTGGATCACCCACCTTGTTGCAAACAGAGGGTAGAAGAGCAGAAGTGTTGGAGGACTGCTTCCAATAGCGTCAGAATAGCCAACGATGTGTTGCAAGACACAGAAACTGAAAGTGCAGTGTCAGTATCACAGGAGGAAGAGATGGAACATTGACAAATGGTCGAGAAAACAAGAGGCAAAAAGAAAGAAAGTTAGAAGAATTTAGAAGTTTTAGAAATTCTAAACAAAAAAAAGGAAAAACAAAGAAGTGATGGAAAGAAGAAATTGAAACTCAGAATTGTTTTATGTGTGTGAAAAAACTCAAGTGAGAAACCAAGCAACCAAGTTGTAATTGAAAACTGAAACATTTAGTTGAGTTTTGAACATTGAAGAATTTGTTGCATTTATAAATTTGCATTTGATTTTTAGTTAAGTGGCTTTAGAGATACTTATTATTTATTTAGAAAGGCTTGAGTGAAGAGTATATTTAAATATTCCAGCCTGCATGATTGTTTTTATTCAACTAGGAAGACTGATCACCTTGTGGTGACATGAAAGACTTGGATAATCTCTTGAAGAGGGAGATTGTTACATTGTTCTTTCTAACCACAGAGTTTCTTAGTTTTAAAATTCACGACAATAACAAGCAAGATTTCCGAAGGGAAGGAGCACAGTAGGATAATTTTTGCTTGTTCGTTGGCAGGACTGTCCTGCTATTCAACATCTTTTAAATCTAGGAGAAAAAGTTTTTAATCAGGACATTGACATTGGAAGTCGAAAAAGATTTCTTTTTATCCTAGGTCATATCCTCAATATGCAGAATAATAAAAGAATTTGAAGGCTATACTGACGTAGTATGATGCCATTTATATTCTGCAGTGAGTCGATATGACGCGGATAAAAGTAATTTCGGGCAATTTGTAAATTCTGTTCGATGACACTGTGCCAATTTTACGAACATTGCGAGATTCAATGAGGACATTGACCGGACTGTCTGGTGAGTAAATGACATTCGACCAGAATGTGTCAAAATGCAGATTCTGTAGTCTCGGAGTTTTTAGCAGCGAGCCTTCCGAGTTACTGATTTTGAAGGATTAACGACGTTATTGGAACGATTAGTAACGGTGAAGGTCAAGATGTTCTGGTATTTTGAAATTTTAAAAATTCGAAGTATGACCTCTCATATTTCTGAGAAACGTCAGAAACGGCCATTTTGGCAAGAAGTCGAAGAAAAACAGAACAACTTTCGTTGCGATAGCGATAACAACGGTGATTGTTATTGAAAAACATCAACGAATTGCAGAAGTAGCAGAGACCGCTCCGAGTTGCAACTATTGTGTCGCTACAAGAGTTGCAAGGCAGTTGCGAACAACGGTGATGGTTAGATACCAGCCTTCCGTGTTACAGAGAAATCAAGCTTAACGTGCTTGATTCAGTGAATTCGAGAATCCGGAGGGGCTTCGGGACTGAAACTTTTTAACTTATATGAACTTTTAGCTTCTCTGTCATGTCCTGAGTTGAATTTAATTCACATCTGAATTCATTTTGCTAGGATGAGAAGCTAGGAGTTAGGGGGAAAGGATTGATCCATCTTCGATGGAGATGATGATTTTTTTCTACTGAACAAAAACAAAAATAGTCCAATAAATAGTACTAGCCCTGTTTTTAGGAGTGACCTCGTGGCCTGGGGGTACTGAGACCCAGCCGAGAGCTCACTATTCCTGCATGTAATCTAGTTAATTTGAGTGTTTTGACCGAAGCCGAAAGCAGTAACGTTTTTGTCGACCCGATGTTAGAAAGACCACCAAAAGAACTGGCTTGGTAGAGACGGTTAAAAGCATGTAAAGCTCTGTTCAGACGTTGGCCAGTCGTCTTAGGACTTAGTTTTATTTTCCAACTATAAGGATCTTCCGGGCGAATGTTACATACTCAACTATTGTGACCCTTAATTTACTAACCCAAAAATGCCTCCGGAACCAGTGTGAAAGGCCACCAATCCAAGAACTCAAACAAAGTGACTTTTTATCTACTATCCTAGTACTACATCAGGAACTCGCGTAGCACTCCACTGTTGACACACTCAGTTCACCATCCCTAAACTGGCTCAAGAACTAGTGTAAAACGTTCCCAAATCCAAATTTCACCAAACCTTGTCTGAATTTCTGTGAAATTTCTTGTTTTTTTCTCAATCAACTGAAATTTATTCAAAATCAGCTGGTATCTTTTAGCAGATTATGGTTGAAAAAAAACTACTCTTTTTGAAAACTCTAATTTCAAAATCTGTTGTACAATCTCAAAAAATTGAGAAAACTTTAAAAATTGACAAAACTGTGTTCCAATAACTTCCGAGCTTACAGAAACTGAATCTATTTTAATTCACCCATCAGGTGCGGTCAGATGACTTACCTCAACTCGAGTTTAGAAGTGTTCGAACAGGTCACGTTCCATTTCTTTTTTTTTTGAGTCTGTATGGTGGTCTGTCTTAGATCCTGGTTCGTTTATTGTATTGTAATAGACGATGTCGATTGTATTCTTACAGTAATGACATCCCCTTTTTTCACAACTTTAACCACACTCTTTATCCGAATGAAACCCTCTATCTAACAAACCCCAAACCTAGCCCACCACTTAAGCTAAAAAAGACTGTAAGTACGATGACTGCTAAATATTTCAAAATGACACCCGTAGAACCTGTTTCCAAGCTCTGCTCAAGGAAAAACGTTTCCTCAAAACTGTGGATTACCGCTTCTTCACTTTTATTTTTTATCTCCTATAGTAAAAAACTGTTTTTGAAGACACCTGTTTGACCGAACAGCACACCCCGGTGATCCCTATTCGTCGGTGCGCTGCGCTAGTCACGCCTTTGGTAGTTTCTTCTCAGTAGCGTCCTCTCTTGTTTCTCAGGTCCCACTCCTAGGAGCCAGTTTGCTGTCAATCTGGTTACCTCTTCCAGTGAAGTCTCCCAGTGGCTCTCCAAGGTTACCAGGCTATCTGAAAAAAACCTCTCAACGTCCCAAACTCAAACTCATTCAAAAAGATATCACCTTACAGACAGAAGGTGGACACGTTCCAGTTGAGTTATACCACCGTACTCTAGAATGACCATGTATCCGGAGCTGATTCGAATATGTTCGAACCCGTAGTCTTGATTCGTAAAACACCCAGAAGCGCCAACAAAACACTATGTAACAAATGTCTAATTATGTCACATATGAGGTTAGGATAAACAGCCCTATAAACAGCGGCTCACAGGTCAGGGACACTGTCTCTTGTGCTTTTATACCTAATGCAATCGCAGACAATTCGGCTCGCGTAAGACATGAGACTAAAAAAATCGTGTTAATGCGTAAAGGCCACTATCAAACTCATGCTTCACTCTAGAAATAATAACTTCCCCAGGTCTAGGTCCCAAAATACCTAAAACACGCGAACGCCATTGAAAAAAGGAGTGGAAGCATAAGTGTAACGTTAGTTTTTATTAGACAGTGGACCTTTGATTTAATTCAGATGGATCAACCTAAATCTCGCTTTATCTCAGCATAATCACTTGCCAAATCAAAATACAGAGGAATTCACGTTTTTTTCTGGAAGATTAAGGCATGAGTAAAATAAAATTTGTTCTCCTGTAGAACAAACTGTAGAATACAATCCTCCTTCTGTAGAAACATATTGTTAAGTCTTACCTTTCCAGAGTTTGAAAAAAATCTTAGTTCCTCTGTCTTTTGCTTTGGCATTCTTTTTGACAACACAGATAGGTGCAATTTAGGTTGCTTCTAAGTTAATAAAGTAAATATCTGGAAATGGTTGAATGATGATAGATATCACTTGTAACTTTTTTTAAAATAAAACAATTTTCTAAATGTAGGTTTGGTAATTTTTCTTAATTATTTTCAGTTCTTTGCCACCTTTTCCTCGGAAAGTTCTTGAAGATCTCCATTTAACATGTTTAGTATTTACTCACTAAGAAATTGAATGAAACCTTTGGGACATTTTAGTTGATTTAGTTATAAAGTCTGAGAAAAAATTTTCAAAATATTTGAAGAAAAAAGAGGTGTCGTGTACACATCGTTAAAAAATCTTTTCTGCATAATCTGGATTTTAAAAATCTCTCGGAGATGAACCACTATTAGAGCCATATCAAGGTAAGTATTTTTCTTATGCTTAAATCAATAAGTAAAAGAATGTAAGGAACTGATGATGCATTATTACCCTTCATTCTATTAAACATCTAGACACAATTGTTAACTTTTTGTTTTGATTTGTAAAATACCACTGGAAAGAATGAACAAGGCCATGTGTCTGTTTTGTACCATACATTTCTTTCCAACTTAATTTGAGAAAAAAAACTGTGTTCAACTTATTTTGTATTTGGATCACGTGTCTTCCAGCAGTGAAATTTCCTACAAAAGGTTTGAAGTGTGATATTTCTTCACAAAAGTCATCAAATTTAAATAGTTTTTTTAGTTCCGTTATTGAAAAGAACCTCGACAAATCATTATGCTTTAATAAGATTTTTCAGATCCAAATGGACCAATCATTTTACGGAATCAAAAAATTTGCTAAGTAAACTATAAAATTCTTCACATGTTGTGGTCAGATTTAATCAAACGATTGCACATACTAGCATCAGAAATGTAACAAAAATGTTGGTACAGAAAAACTAGAAAATATCTTTTACATGTACGTCCAAACAAATTCCATGATTTTTTCATGAATTTCTGTACGGTAAACAAACTTTCCTAAAAGTCTGGACCTACTGCAGGCGATATCTATGGCTATAAGGGTACAAAGACAGACGGATATGAACCCAATCACGATCATGTTTGCTGGCATCAATGACCATCTACACAGTAGAGGTTTTCTGAGCCGACTCAGAGATCCTACAACGGCAGAGTGTACACTGGTGAATATCAACTGGACATTGGAGCAGGAGCTTTCAAGGGATGCATTGACCACCGCTTTGAAAAGAATTTCCAGGACAAGTGAACGTAGTGGAAAGGAGAAGGCAGAGATGTTGAAGGAAGATTTGGAGAGAAATGTGACGTTGTGTCTCCACAACAGCTTCTGCAGGAACAGAGAATCTAACGTGGATCACCCACCTTGTTGCAAACAGAGGGTAGAAGAGCAGAAGTGTTGGAGGACTGCTTCCAATAGCGTCAGAATAGCCAACGATGTGTTGCAAGACACAGAAACTGAAAGTGCATTGTCAGTATCACAGGAGGAAGAGATGGAACATTGACAAATGGTCGAGAAAACAAGAGGCAAAAAGAAAGAAAGTTAGAAGAATTTAGAAGTTTTAGAAATTCTAAACAAAAAAAAGGAAAAACAAAGAAGTGATGGAAAGAAGAAATTGAAACTCAGAATTGTTTTATGTGTGTGAAAAAACTCAAGTGAGAAACCAAGCAACCAAGTTGTAATTGAAAACTGAAACATTTAGTTGAGTTTTGAACATTGAAGAATTTGTTGCATTTATAAATTTGCATTTGATTTTTAGTTAAGTGGCTTTAGAGATACTTATTATTTATTTAGAAAGGCTTGAGTGAAGAGTATATTTAAATATTCCAGCCTGCATGATTGTTTTTATTCAACTAGGAAGACTGATCACCTTGTGGTGACATGAAAGACTTGGATAATCTCTTGAAGAGGGAGATTGTTACATTGTTCTTTCTAACCACAGAGTTTCTTAGTTTTAATATTCACGACAATAGCAAGCAAGATTTCTGAAGGGAAGGAGCACAGTAGGATGATTTTTGCTTGTTCGTTGGCAGGACTGTCCTGCTATTCAACATCTTTTAAATCTAGCAGAAAAAGTTTTTAATCAGGACATTGACATTGGAAGTCGAAAAAGATTTCTTTTTATCCTAGGTCATATCCTCAATATGCAGATTAATAAAAGAATTTGAAGGCTATACTGACGTAGTATGATGCCATTTATATTCTGCAGTGAGTCGATATGACGCGGATAAAAGTAATTTCGGGCAATTTGTAAATTCTGTTCGATGACACTGTGCCAATTTTACGAACATTGCGAGATTCAATGAGGACATTGACCGGACTGTCCGGGGAGTAAATGACATTCGACCAGAATGTGTCAAAATGCAGATTCTGCAGTCTCGGAGTTTTTAGCAGCGAGCCTTCCGAGTTACTGATTTTGAAGGATTAACGACGTTATTGGAACGATTAGTAACGGTGAAGGTCAAGATATTCTGGTATTTTGAAATTTTAAAAATTCGAAGTATGACCTCTCATATTTCTGAGAAACGTCAGAAACGGCCATTTTGGCAAGAAGTCGAAGCAAAACAGAACAACTTTCGTTGCGATAGCGATAGCAACGGTGATTGTTATTGAAAAACATCAACGAATTGCAGAAGTAGCAGAGACCGCTCCGAGTTGCAACTATTGTGTCGCTACAAGAGTTGCAAGGCAGTTGCGAACAACGGTGATGGTTAGATACCAGCCTTCCGTGTTACAGAGAAATCAAGCTTAACGTGCTTGATTCAGTAAATTCGAGAATCCGGAGGGGTTTCGGGACTGAAACTTTTTAACTTATATGAACTTTTAGCTTCCCTGTCATGTCCTGAGTTGAATTTAATTAACATCTGAATTCATTTTGCTAGGATGAGAAGCTAGGAGTTAGGGGGAAAGGATTGATCCATCTTCGATGGAGATGATGATTTTTTTCTACTGAACAAAAACAAAAATAGTCCAATAAATAGTACTAGCCCTGTTTTTAGGAGTGACCTCGTGGCCTGGGGGTACTGAGACCCAGCCGAGAGCTCACTATTCCTGCATGTAATCTAGTTAATTTGAGTGTTTTGACCGAAGCCGAAAGCAGTAACGTTTTTGTCGACCCGATGTTAGAAAGGCCACCAAAAGAACTGGCTTGGTAGAGACGGTTAAAAGCATGTAAAGCTCTGTTCAGACGTTGGCCAGTCGTCTTAGGACTTAGTTTTATTTTCCAACTATAAGGATCTTCCGGGCGAATGTTACATACTCAACTATTGTGACCCTTAATTTACTAACCCAAAAATATCTCCGGAACCAGTGTGAAATGCCACCAATCCAAGAACTCAAACAAAGTGACTTTTTATCTACTATCCTAGTACTACATCAGGAACTCGCGTAGCACTCCACTGTTGACACACTCAGTTCACGATCCCTAAAGTGGCTCAAGAACTAGTGTAAAACGTTCCCAATTCCAAATTTCACCAAACCTTGTCTGAATTTCTGTGAAATTTCTTGTTTTTTTTCTCAATCAACTGAAATTTATTCAAAATCAGCTGGTATCTTTTAGCAGATTATGGTTGAAAAAAAACTACTCTTTTTGAAAACTCTAATTTCAAAATCTGTTGTACAATCTCAAAAAATTGACAAAACTTTAAAAATTGACAAAACTGTGTTCCAATAACTTCCGAGCTTACAGAAACTGAATCTATTTTAATTCACCCATCAGGTGCGGTCAGATGACTTACCTCAACTCGAGTTTAGAAGTGTTCGAACAGGTCACGTTCCATTTCTTTTTTTTTGAGTCTGTATGGTGGTCTGTCTTAGATCCTGGTTCGTTTATTGTATTGTAATAGACGATGTCGATTGTATTCTTACAGTAATGACATCCCCTTTTTTCACAACTTTAACCACACTCTTTATCCGAATGAAACCCTCTATCTAACAAACCACAAACCTAGCCCGCCACTTAAGCTAAAAAAGACTGTAAGTACGATGACTGCTAAATATTTCAAAATGACACCCGTAGAACCTGTTTCCAAGCTCTGCTCAAGGAAAAACGTTTCCTCAAAACTGTGGATTACCGCTTCTTCACTTTTATTTTTATCTCCTATAGTAAAAAACTTTTTTTGTATACACCTGTTTGACCGAACAGCACACCCCGGTGATCCCTATTCGTCGGTGCGCTGCGCTAGTCACGCCTTTGGTAGTTTCTTCTCAGTAGCGTCCTCTCTTGTTTCTCAGGTCCCACTCCTAGGAGCCAGTTTGCTGTCAATCTGGTTACCTCTTCCAGTGAAGTCTCCCAGTGGCTCTCCAAGGTTACCAGGCTATCTGAAAAAAACCTCTCAACGTCCCAAACTCAAACTTATTCAAAAAGATATCACCTTACAAACAGAAGGTGGACACGTTCCAGTTGAGTTATACCACCGTACTCTAGAATGACCATGTATCCGGAGCTGATTCGAATATGTTCGAACCCGTAGTCTTGATTCGTAAAACACCCAGAAGCGCCAACAAAACACTATGTAACAAACGTCTAATTATGTCACATATGAGGTTAGGATAAACAGCCCTATAAACAGCGGCTCACAGGTCAGGGACACTGTCTCTTGTGCTTTTATACCTAATGCAATCGCAGACAATTCGGCTCGCGTAACACATGAGACTAAAAAAATTGTGTTAATGCGTAAAGGCCACTATCAAACTCATGCTTCACTCTAGAAATAATAACTTCCCCAGGTCTAGGTCCCAAAATACCTAAAACACGCGAACGCCATTGAAAAAAGGAGTGGAAGCATAAGTGTAACGTTAGTTTTTATTAGACAGTGGGCCTTTGATTCAATTCAGATGGATCAACCTAAATCTCGCTTTATCTCAGCATAATCACTTGCCAAATCAAAATACAGAGGAATTCACGTTTTTTTCTGGAAGATTAAGGCATGAGTAAAATAAAATTTGTTCTCCTGTAGAACAAACTGTAGAATACAATCCTCCTTCTGTAGAAACATATTGTTAAGTCTTACCTTTCCAGAGTTTGAAAAAAATCTTAGTTCCTCTGTCTTTTGCTTTGGCATTCTTTTTGACAACACAGATAGGTGCAATTTAGGTTGCTTCTAAGTTAATAAAGTAAATATCTGGAAATGGTTGAATGATGATAGATATCACTTGTAACTTTTTTAAAATAAAACAATTTTCTAAATGTAGGTTTGGTAATTTTTCGTAATTATTTTCAGTTCTTTGCCACCTTTTCCTCGGAAAGTTCTTGAAGATCTCCTCTTAACATGTTTACTATTTACTCACTAAGAAATTGAATGAAACCTTTGGGACATTTTAGTTGATTTAGTTATAAAGTCTGAGAAAAAATTTTCAAAATATTTGAAGAAAAAAGAGGTGTCGTGTACACATCGTTAAAAAATCTTTTCTGCATAATCTGGATTTTAAAAACCTCTCGGAGATGAACCACTATTAGAGCCATATCTAGGTAAGTATTTTTCTTATGCTTAAATCAATAAGTAAAAGAATGTAAGGAACTGATGATGCATTATTACCCTTCATTCTATTAAAAATCTAGACACAATTGTTAACTTTTTGTTTTGATTTGTAAAATATCACTGGAAATAATGAACAAGGCCATGTGTCTGTTTTGTACCATACATTTCTTTCCAACTTAATTTGAGAAAAAAAACTGTGTTCAACTTATTTTGTATTTGGATCACGTGTCTTCCAGCAGTGAAATTTCCTACAAAAGGTTTGAAGTGTGATATTTCTTCACAAAAGTCATCAAATTTAAATAGTTTTTTTAGTTCCGTTATAAAATAAACTATAACCGTTTAATAAACTATAAAATTTTTCACATGTTGTGGTTAATCAAACGATTGCACATACTAGCATCAGAAATGTAACAAAAATGTTGGTACAGAAAAACTAGAAAATATCTTTTACATGTACGTCCAAACAAATTCCATGATTTTTTTCATGAATTTCTGTACGGTAAACAAACTTTTCTAAATTTGGAATACAATGTTGATTATAAGAGCATACTGAGCAGTAATTTTTTTAAATAAAATTATTCAAGCAAATTGAGTCGTTCAAATAATTATAAAAAGGAACATAGGATCTTGGATTTTTTTTGTGTGGGGTCCCCAATTATGGAAAGTGTTAAGCTGTTACTTCTCCTATATAAATCTCCAACTTTCTGCAAAAACTGTTTCCTGTAACTTTAACAAAAAAAAGTAGTAAACATAGATTTTTGAGTGTCTTTTCTCATTTCTATCTACACATTGGGAAATAGCAAGTTTCACATGTTCACAGGGTTCATCTTCAAAACAAAATTTACAAGGATTGGGAAAATTTTATTCTAAACAAATTAATCGGTTTTCTAATCTCTCTACAAAAACCGATTAGATTTGAATGTACTTTTATCGATTGTGGAATCTTTCAAATAAGTAACCGCGTTGTTTATCAAAACCTGCAATGCAAAAACCTGCTATGCATTTTATTGGTTGTTAATTAGTTGTTATGGTTTCGTAATTAGTGATCATGTAAAAATTCCAGGTGAAAACTGAGAAAAAAAGATAGCATATCTTTTAACTATTAAATGTTCACAAAATTGCCGAATATATCAGAAAAAATAAAAAAAAAGGTCACAATTGCCTATTGAATATCAAAACAATTTTGTCAAAGTTTTAAGAAAAATTCAATGTTTTTTTTCTGTTTTTCAAGAAAATGCTAAAAAAACAAAGTGCTGGAAAGATTTGATTAAAGTGCTGGAAAGATATGACTTGCCTCTGTTAAAAGCCAAATATTTCAAAATGCCACAAAAGTGTTTTTTTTTCCGACTGCTAACAAGTGTCTATTTCATTGACAAGATGCAAATATTTTTTTCATTTTCGAAACAAGATGCCAACGTTTTTTTTTGCCTAGATGCCGAAGATTTTTCAATTTTTCCATACTTGATGCAAAAATTATTAACTATCAAAGTAAATTCATGCAAAATTTCAGTATTTCTCTAATTGTGTGCTTAAAAAATCAATTTCCTAAATATGTTGTTTTGCTAATATGTTGATAATGTTTTGCTATATTTCCCTAATATGTTGATAATGGTTTCCTAAATGTTGACCAATTGGTTGTTATGGTACATTGGTTGTTATTGGTTGTTAATTGGTTGTTATGGTTTCGTAGTTAGTGATCGTGTGAAAATTCCAGGTGAAAACTGAGAAAAAAAGATAGCATATCTTTTAACTGTTAAATGTTCACAAAATTGCCGAATATATCAGAAAAAATAAAAAAAAAAGGTCACAATTGCCTATTGAATATCAAAACAATTTTGTCAAAGTTTTAAGAAAAATTCAATGTTTTTTTTCTGTTTTTCAAGAAAATGCTAAAAAAACAAAGTGCTGGAAAGATTTGATTAAAGTGCTGGAAAGATATGACTTGCCTCTGTTAAAAGCCAAATATTTCAAAATGCCACAAAAGTGTTTTTTTTCCGACTGCTAACAAGTGTCTATTTCATTGACAAGATGCAAATATTTTTTTCATTTTCGAAACAAGATGCCAAAGTTTTTTTTTGCCTAGATGCCGAAGATTTTTCAATTTTTCCATACTTGATGCAAAAATTATTAACTATCAAAGTAAATTCATGCAAAATTTCAGTATTTCTCTAATTGTGTGCTTAAAAAATCAATTTCCTAAATATGTTGTTTTGCTAATATGTTGATAATGTTTTGCTATATTTCCCTAATATGTTGATAATGTTTTGCTAAAAAGTTGACCAATTGGTTGTTATGGTACATTGGTTGTTATTGGTTGTTAATTGGTTGTTATGGTTTCGTAGTTAGTGATCGTGTGAAAATTCCAGGTGAAAACTGAGAAAAAAAGATAGCATATCTTTTAACTGTTAAATATTCACAAAATTGCCGAATATATCAGAGAAAATGAAAAAAGGTCACAATTGCCTATTGAATGTCAAAACAATTTTGTCAAAGTTTTAAGAAAAATGCAATGTTTTTTTTTCAGTTTTTCAAGAAAATGCTAAAAAAAAACAAAGTGCTGGAAAGATTCGGTTAAAGTGCTGGAAAGATATGACTTGCCTCTGTTAAAAGCCAAATATTTCAAATAGCCACAAAAGTGTTTTTTTTCCGACTGCTAACAAGTGTCTATTTCATTGACAAGATGCAAATATTTTTTTCATTTTCGAAACAAGATGCCAAAGTTTTTTTTGCCTAGATGCCGAAGATTTTTCAATTTTTCCATACTTGATGCAAAAATTATTAACTATCAAAGTAAATTCATGCAAAATTTCAGTATTTCTCTAATTGTGTGCTTAAAAAATCAATTTCCTAAATATGTTGTTTTGCTAATATGTTGATAATGTTTTGCTATATTTCCCTAATATGTTGATAATGTTTTGCTAAAAAGTTGACCAATTGGTTGTTATGGTACATTGGTTGTTATTGGTTGTTAATTGGTTGTTATGGTTTCGTAGTTAGTGATCGTGTGAAAATTCCAGGTGAAAACTGAGAAAAAAAGATTGCCGAATATATCAGAGAAAATGAAAAAAGGTCACAAAAAAATTGCCGAATATATCAGAGAAAATGAAAAAAGGTCACAATTGCCTATTGAATGTCAAAACAATTTTGTCAAAGTTTTAAGAAAAATGCAATGTTTTTTTTTCAGTTTTTCTTAACGTGCTTGATTCAGTGAATTCGAGAATCCGGAGGGGTTTCGGGACTGAAACTTTTTAACTTATATGAACTTTTAGCTTCCCTGTCATGTCCTGAGTTGAATTTAATTAACATCTGAATTCATTTTGCTAGGATGAGAAGCTAGGAGTTAGGGGGAAAGGATTGATCCATCTTCGATGGAGATGATGATTTTTTTCTAGTGAACAAAAACAAAAATAGTCCAATAAATAGTACTAGCCCTGTTTTTAGGAGTGACCTCGTGGCCTGGGGGTACTGAGACCCAGCCGAGAGCTCACTATTCCTGCATGTAATCTAGTTAATTTGAGTGTTTTGACCGAAGCCGAAAGCAGTAACGTTTTTGTCGACCCGATGTTAGAAAGGCCACCAAAAGAACTGGCTTGGTAGAGACGGTTAAAAGCATGTAAAGCTCTGTTCAGACGTTGGCCAGTCGTCTTAGGACTTAGTTTTATTTTCCAACTATAAGGATCTTCCGGGCGAATGTTACATACTCAACTATTGTGACCCTTAATTTACTAACCCAAAAATGCCTCCGGAACCAGTGTGAAATGCCACCAATCCAAGAACTCAAACAAAGTGACTTTTTATCTACTATCCTAGTACTACATCAGGAACTCGCGTAGCACTCCACTGTTGACACACTCAGTTCACCATCCCTAAACTGGCTCAAGAACTAGTGTAAAACGTTCCCAATTCCAAATTTCACCAAACCTTGTCTGAATTTCTGTGAAATTTCTTGTTTTTTTTCTCAATCAACTGAAATTTATTCAAAATCAGCTGGTATCTTTTAGCAGATTATGGTTGAAAAAAAAAACTACTCTTTTTGAAAACTCTAATTTCAAAATCTGTTGTACAATCTCAAAAAATTGACAAAACTTTAAAAATTGACAAAACTGTGTTCCAATAACTTCCGAGCTTACAGAAACTGAATCTATTTTAATTCACCCATCAGGTGCGGTCAGATGACTTACCTCAACTCGAGTTTAGAAGTGTTCGAACAGGTCACGTTCCATTTCTTTTTTTTGAGTCTGTATGGTGGTCTGTCTTAGATCCTGGTTCGTTTATTGTATTGTAATAGACGATGTCGATTGTATTCTTACAGTAATGACATCCCCTTTTTTCACAACTTTAACCACACTCTTTATCCGAATGAAACCCTCTATCTAACAAACCACAAACCTAGCCCGCCACTTAAGCTAAAAAAGACTGTAAGTACGATGACTGCTAAATATTTCAAAATGACACCCGTAGAACCTGTTTCCAAGCTCTGCTCAAGGAAAAACGTTTCCTCAAAACTGTGGATTACCGCTTCTTCACTTTTATTTTTATCTCCTATAGTAAAAAACTGTTTTTGAAGACACCTGTTTGACCGAACAGCACACCCCGGTGTTCCCTATTCGTCGGTGCGCGGCGCTAGTCACGCCTTTGGTAGTTTCTTCTCAGTAGCGTCCTCTCTTGTTTCTCAGGTCCCACTCCTAGGAGCCAGTTTGCTGTCAATCTGGTTACCTCTTCCAGTGAAGTCTCCCAGTGGCTCTCCAAGGTTACCAGGCTATCTGAAAAAAACCTCTCAACGTCCCAAACTCAAACTTATTCAAAAAGATATCACCTTACAAACAGAAGGTGGACACGTTCCAGTTGAGTTATACCACCGTACTCTAGAATGACCATGTATCCGGAGCTGATTCGAATATGTTCGAACCCGTAGTCTTGATTCGTAAAACACCCAGAAGCGCCAACAAAACACTATGTAACAAACGTCTAATTATGTCACATATGAGGTTAGGATAAACAGCCCTATAAACAGCGGCTCACAGGTCAGGGACACTGTCTCTTGTGCTTTTATACCTAATGCAATCGCAGACAATTCGGCTCGCGTAAGACATGAGACTAAAAAAATTGTGTTAATGCGTAAAGGCCACTATCAAACTCATGCTTCACTCTAGAATTAATAACTTCCCCAGGTCTAGATCCCAAAATACCTAAAACACGCGAACGCCATTGAAAAAATGAGTGGAAGCATAAGTGTAACGTTAGTTTTTATTAGACAGTGGGCCTTTGATTCAATTCAGATGGATCAACCTAAATCTCGCTTTATCTCAGCATAATCACTTGCCAAATCAAAATACAGAGGAATTCACGTTTTTTTCTGGAAGATTAAGGCATGAGTAAAATAAAATTTGTTCTCCTGTAGAACAAACTGTAGAATACAATCCTCCTTCTGTAGAAACATATTGTTAAGTCTTACCTTTCCAGAGTTTGAAAAAAATCTTAGTTCCTCTGTCTTTTGCTTTGGCATTCTTTTTGACAACACAGATAGGTGCAATTTAGGTTGCTTCTAAGTTAATAAAGTAAATATCTGGAAATGGTTGAATGATGATAGATATCACTTGTAACTTTTTTAAAATAAAACAATTTTCTAAATGTAGGTTTGGTAATTTTTCGTAATTATTTTCAGTTCTTTGCCACATTTTCCTCGGAAAGTTCTTGAAGATCTCCTCTTAACATGTTTACTATTTACTCACTAAGAAATTGAATGAAACCTTTGGGACATTTTAGTTGATTTAGTTATAAAGTCTGAGAAAAAATTTTCAAAATATTTGAAGAAAAAAGAGGTGTCGTGTACACATCGTTAAAAAATCTTTTCTGCATAATCTGGATTTTAAAAACCTCTCGGAGATGAACCACTATTAGAGCCATATCTAGGTAAGTATTTTTCTTATGCTTAAATCAATAAGTAAAAGAATGTAAGGAACTGATGATGCATTATTACCCTTCATTCTATTAAAAATCTAGACACAATTGTTAACTTTTTGTTTTGATTTGTAAAATATCACTGGAAATAATGAACAAGGCCATGTGTCTGTTTTGTACCATACATTTCTTTCCAACTTAATTTGAGAAAAAAAACTGTGTTCAACTTATTTTGTATTTGGATCACGTGTCTTCCAGCAGTGAAATTTCCTACAAAAGGTTTGAAGTGTGATATTTCTTCACAAAAGTCATCAAATTTAAATAGTTTTTTTAGTTCCGTTATAAAATAAACTATAACCGTTTAATAAACTATAAAATTTTTCACATGTTGTGGTTAATCAAACGATTGCACATACTAGCATCAGAAATGTAACAAAAATGTTGGTACAGAAAAACTAGAAAATATCTTTTACATGTACGTCCAAACAAATTCCATGATTTTTTTCATGAATTTCTGTACGGTAAACAAACTTTTCTAAATTTGGAATACAATGTTGATTATAAGAGCATACTGAGCAGTAATTTTTTTAAATAAAATTATTCAAGCAAATTGAGTCGTTCAAATAATTATAAAAAAGGAACATAGGATCTTGGATTTTTTTTGTGTGGGGTCCCCAATTATGGAAAGTGTTAAGCTGTTACTTCTCCTATATAAATCTCCAACTTTCTGCAAAAACTGTTTCCTGTAACTTTAACAAAAAAAAGTAGTAAACATAGATTTTTGAGTGTCTTTTCTCATTTCTATCTACACATTGGGAAATAGCAAGTTTCACATGTTCACAGGGTTCATCTTCAAAACAAAATTTACAAGGATTGGGAAAATTTTATTCTAAACAAATTAATCGGTTTTCTAATCTCTCTACAAAAACCGATTAGATTTGAATGTACTTTTATCGATTGTGGAATCTTTCAAATAAGTAACCGCGTTGTTTATCAAAACCTGCAATGCAAAAACCTGCTATGCATTTTATTGGTTGTTAATTAGTTGTTATGGTTTCGTAATTAGTGATCATGTAAAAATTCCAGGTGAAAACTGAGAAAAAAAGATAGCATATCTTTTAACTATTAAATGTTCACAAAATTGCCGAATATATCAGAAAAAATAAAAAAAAAGGTCACAATTGCCTATTGAATATCAAAACAATTTTGTCAAAGTTTTAAGAAAAATTCAATGTTTTTTTCTGTTTTTCAAGAAAATGCTAAAAAAACAAAGTGCTGGAAAGATTTGATTAAAGTGCTGGAAAGATATGACTTGCCTCTGTTAAAAGCCAAATATTTCAAAATGCCACAAAAGTGTTTTTTTTCCGACTGCTAACAAGTGTCTATTTCATTGACAAGATGCAAATATTTTTTTCATTTTCGAAACAAGATGCCAACGTTTTTTTTTGCCTAGATGCCGAAGATTTTTCAATTTTTCCATACTTGATGCAAAAATTATTAACTATCAAAGTAAATTCATGCAAAATTTCAGTATTTCTCTAATTGTGTGCTTAAAAAATCAATTTCCTAAATATGTTGTTTTGCTAATATGTTGATAATGTTTTGCTATATTTCCCTAATATGTTGATAATGGTTTCCTAAATGTTGACCAATTGGTTGTTATGGTACATTGGTTGTTATTGGTTGTTAATTGGTTGTTATGGTTTCGTAGTTAGTGATCGTGTGAAAATTCCAGGTGAAAACTGAGAAAAAAAGATAGCATATCTTTTAACTGTTAAATATTCACAAAATTGCCGAATATATCAGAGAAAATGAAAAAAGGTCACAATTGCCTATTGAATGTCAAAACAATTTTGTCAAAGTTTTAAGAAAAATGCAATGTTTTTTTTCAGTTTTTCAAGAAAATGCTAAAAAAAACAAAGTGCTGGAAAGATTCGGTTAAAGTGCTGGAAAGATATGACTTGCCTCTGTTAAAAGCCAAATATTTCAAATAGCCACAAAAGTGTTTTTTTTTTCGACTGCTAACAAGTGTCTTTTTCATTGACAAGATGCAAAAAATTTTTCATTTTCGAAACAAGATGCCAAATTTTTTTTTGCTCAGATGCCAAAGATTTTTCAATTTTTCCATGCTTGATGCAAAAATTTATTAACTATCAAAGTAACTTCATGCAAAATTTCAGTATTTCTCTAACTGTGTGCTTAAAAAATCAATTTCCCTAATATGTTGTTTGATTTATTCCTTTCATGCGTTCTTCTTGTTCTTTTGATCACTTGGAATGTGTTACACTGAGCTATTGAGCTTTTCTAATTGTTGAAAAGAAATTTAAAATTAAAAATAAATTAAAAAGTGAAAAGAAGTAAATGACGTATCCAGTCAGAAAACAATTTACGTTTTAAAGAAAAAAAACTACCAAAAAAATAAACAGCAGGAAGCTGCAGAAACAATGTGGAAAGATATGACTTGCCTCTGTTAAAAGCCAAATATTTCAAAAGCCACAAAAGTGTTTTTTTTCCGACTGCTAACAAGTGTCTATTTCATGACAAGATGCAAACGTTTTTTCATTTTCGAAACAAGATGCCAAAAATTTTTTTTGCCTAGATGCCGAAGATTTTTCAATTTTTCCATACGTGATGCAAAAATTATTAACTATCAAAGTAACTTCATGCGAAATTTCAGTATTTTTCTAACTGTGTGCTTAAAAAATCAATTTCCCTAATATGTTGTTTGATTTATTCCTTTCATGCGTTCTTTTTGTTCTTTTGATCTCTTGGAATGTGTTACACTGAGCTACTGAGCTTTTCTCATTGTTAAAAGGAAATTTAAAATTGAAAATAAAATAAAAAGTGAAAAGAAGTAACGGACGTATCCAGTCAGAAAACAATTTACGTTTTAAAGAAATAAAACTACCAAAAAAATGAACAGAGAAGAAGCTGCAGAAACAATGTACCAAAAACAACAAAATATATCACCAAGATATCACGAAAGAAAACTATAACCCGTAGTTTTTCTGCAAATTTTTTCATCAAGTCAATTGAATTCTTTGTATCTTATAAAAATGTAGTTAATTGAGTATATATACAAATTTTGTTGCAGAGGTTTGCTCAAAAATGATGTGTTAAAGCAAAACGATGAAATTTGTTTTCCAAATCTAATCATGCGTGATTTTGAAGTTTGAAAGTGTTGAAAAAAAATTTAAGCAACAAAGATATTTTCTGAAAAGATTTGACACTGTTGTCAACCTAAAAGAAAAATTGTTACATAAGACGTGTAGCGATAAAAATCATTCATATTATTTTAAAAACAGGCCAATTAGAATTTCCCCATCTTGATGTCTAACTAGATAGCACCGATGAGTTAGGACTGGAGTGCATAACTCATAGAGTAATTTCGGATAGGGTACAGCGTCTGCTCGTCACGCTATCTTATTTTCGGCCGGATAGATTCGTGCAACTTCTTAGTCTAATACCGATCCTAATCTTACTCTTATACTATCTAGTCTCAGGTTGTTTAACTAGTCTCTGCTAGGCTCAATAGATCTAGGGTATACTGGTTTATTGCGGCTGCTGAAGTACTCGGGAGAGTTCAACTAATTTCTAAGTTAAATTCAAATCTCTCTGGTGCTGAAATTACAAGTAACTTCAGCACTTACAAATAAGTGGGTTGTTAGTTAGATGGATCATGATTGGTTAATATTAAATACTTTACATTGGTAAAACATTTAATTTATCCAATCATAAAATATAGTTTAGATCAGGTTCCACCCATCCGGGTTTTACAGAGTTTTTTAGAACAGTTCTTCTGTAATTCGAAGGATGGATGATGGACGTTGGTATTTGGCGAACATCATAATTTTCTTCCGCTTCTTCTTTGTTAAAGAAGTTCCAGGAAGCTGGAGTTAGGGACATAAGACGTTGTGTTCTTCTTGTGACAACGACTGAGTCTCTGCAACAAAATCAATTCTGATTTCAGAATGGTTGGCTATGTCAGATTTTTCTGTTCTTCGAGGAGAACTTCTTTTGTGTCTGATCTAGCTTGGGAATGGCGTGGAGATTGTGCGTGGAGGGGATGCCTGGTTACTCGGATCTGTACGTATACTTGAACATCGAGGTGGTCATTGGTCTTGTTCAATGAAGTCCTTTTCTGCGAGGTCAAGTCGTACTCTAAATCCTTTGAGTTGTGGTTGTGAGCGGCATATTGATTGTAGTTGGTCATTTTCTCTCGAGTGTGGTGGGGTCGTTTTATCTTTTGATGTTCGTCCTTGGTGTTGTATTCTGATCTATGTATTGCATCATGTAATTTACATTTTATAAAACTTTTATTAGTTTAATATTTTTTAGTTATGATTTTAGTTAGTTGTTTTCACAAAAGCTTTTTGTTTTAGTTTGGTTATTTTGAAGAGTTACTCACCCTTGAGTAGCTCTTATTAAAAATAGGAGTGTGGTCACAAAGCGTGGATGTAGCGCGGTGGGTTAGGCCGGCTATAGAGCATGCTCAGGACGTCCTTCCTGGTGGGTTAGGCCAGGAGTGGGAGTATGATTTCATGCGGTTTTTGTGAGGGGTCCTGTTATGTGACAACGTTTTATGTTGGGTTTGTTGTGGTTTTTCTTATGTCTTGTTGGTTATGTCCTTTTTTCAAAAAGCAAATTGTTTGTGGTATGGGTTTGTCTTTCGACTTTTTTGTGTTTTATTATTTCTTTCTGAGACTTTATAATAGTCTTCAAAAGAATAAATTATCCAGTTTTAAACTGGGTTAATCCGGTTTGGGTACCGTTGGTTTCCTTTTCTTAGTCATGCTGTTATTCTATGATTTGTGGTATTTAGTAAGCTGCGTTGGTTAGTTTTGTTCAGTATATGATTCCTTTCCAACCGGGTTAAAGGAAAGTTTGAAACATGTTATTTTATGTTAGAGTTGTTGAGTGTGAAAACTTGAAACTGAAATTCATTATTTTAAACAATTCTTCGTGGGCGAGCAGTGCGAGTGTGGATAAAATTTCTGTGCGAATGAATGAGATTATAAAAAGGTTAGTACTGCATTTGCATTTTATTAATTTACTACGTAGAAATTGGAAATTTACTGCTAGGTATGGGGAAATTTTAAGTTACAAATTTTCATTATAATTAGATTTACTGCTTGGGGGAAAAATTTTATAGATGAATTTACTGCATTGGTATTAAATTTATAATTTTATAAGTGTAATTGATTAATAGAATTTTTAAAATTGTTTGATGAAATTTGCGATTTTTATTTGTCTTTTGTGGTTTTTGTAGGTGATTGTCGGATGAAAGCTAAAAATCTAAAGAAAACATGGATAAAGAATGGTGAGTTTTTAATATTTTAATTAGTTAGTAATATTCATTTAATTCATACTTACCTGTTAGTCGTCGGGGAAAAAACCGTGGGGGAAAATGTCGTGAATTAGATCTGAAGTTGTTAGTAGTTTAGCTAAGATGCGGATGATGTTTTTAGTCTGAAGTAGTGGCCAAAGCAATTGAAGTGCCTTAATGGTGGTTAGTTCTTCAGTGCCAACTGCAAACTCATAAGGTGTGTTTTGGATTAAGTTATATAATTTGTGATTAAATTTAGTGTTGTGGATGAATTCTAATATTGGGATTTCTATAGGTTGTACAAACTCGTGCGGGATAAGGAAGGGTCGGTTTTCGTCGGCGTTGAAGGTCTTGATGATGGGACAGAAGATGTACATTTGGGTTATGGGCTCATAATTACGAAGAATACCATGGAGGTTAGTGTCTTTAATACAATATGTGAAATTTAGGAAATATGGTGAAGTGTATTTTGAATTAATGAATTGAAAACGATGGTGTGGTTGTCTAGAGGGTGTGTGTAGGTCAAAGTGATTTTGGATGAAACGATAATAACTGTATGTGTGGGTTTGTTTAGTGCGCAACATAATATCGTGTGAGCAGTGCAAATCTCTTTCGCGTGGTGCAAGGAAATGAAAGGTTAGTGAAAATATTTGGAAGCGTTCTTTAAAACTTTCGTATGCTTGTGTGTCTGTTAGTGCTTCTGAAATAATGTGGTCATATTTACGGTCGAAGATGTTTAGTGTAAATACCTATGGTGTCTTGATGAAAAATTTCTCGGTGATTTGTGGATTAGCGAAGCGATCGTCGTCTAGGAATTGATCTTGGTTAGCTCTGATGATGTTGTGATCGTAGTATTCTAGTGTATATTCATTAGCTCTAGGTGCAGTGTGTATTTTTAGTGATTTTTTATATCCAACGTAAGTAAATTGTCTAGCGGTTAGTGGTGTAGTTAGTCGATATAGCATGTCCTTATTTCGTTCTATATCGATGTGAGTGCTGGATAAAGGTAAGCAAAGAGGGTTAGTGAAATGATAGTATGAGGTCCAAGAGAGAGTGGGCATTAAAACGTATTCATCTACAAAGTTGCGTGTTTCGTTAGTGTCGTGAGGGGTGTTTAAGGTGTATTGTGGGAATGAGGGTAAGGTGATGGCTAAAAATTCTTTTGTGTTAGTATGCTTATGATGGTTGATGTATTCGCGGGCTGTTCCTGGTTTTGCTGGGAAAGGATGGTTGGGGAACTTTCTTTTAAAAGTGCGATAAGCTCTATTAGTGTTGAGTGAAGATATAGTGGATGTGGATGACGGTGTTAATGATTCAGTATAATTTGAAGAGGGTGTAGGGGTAGGGGGGTTGGATGAATTTATAGTGGAGGAGATTTGGTTTATGGTTGGGGTATTAAGGTGGTAGGATTGTTGTTGGAGGGTAATAAAATTATCTAGCTCTGGGGAGATTCGGGGGGTGTCTGGAGAATGAGATGATTGGTCAGAATGGTATGAGGAGTAGGTTGGGGTAACTTGGGAAGCATAAGAGGGTGTGGAAGTGATTGGGTCAGGGTTATTGGATAATATGGGTTGAAAAGGGGGTTGAGAAAATTTAGAAGAGTTATGAAAATTATTGGATGGGGATGGTTCTGAGTCGGCAAATTCATCGGGGGTTTCAATATTCGGGTTATTGAGTTGTGAGATGGAGTATAAAACTGAGATATGTGAGTTAGTGTCGGAATTCATGCCTGATGTTACATTTCTAGATGGGAAATCGGGTGGCGGAAAAGCAAAAAGTGGTATTATTGGGATTGGAGAGGTAAGATTGGTTGGGTGGGAATTTGATCGGTGTAGTGATCCAAGTTGTCGGCTCATCGTGGGCTAAAAAAATTATTATTTTGAGACTGAAAAGCGGTGGTATGGGGTTGTTCAATAATTTGTTCATAAGTATTGTCATCTTGTGATTGGTGTGTCATTATATGTTGGATGGGACTTTGTGATGTGGTGAGTCGAAAATTTGGATTATGTGTGATTGCTAAATTTCGAAAATTTCGTGGGACTAGGGAGAGTGGATGGTTATGAGGTAGGGGTGGTAATTGTGGTGCCGTTGGCGTTGTGTCTACATTGTTATGTTCTTCGTCGTATGTGTTTTGTCGTGTTGCTATTTTTGTGTTGTATTCTTTTATTTGTGCGTCTAAAAGAATTTTGTTTATAGATGTGGAAAAAATTCCAAAAAATCCTGCAAAGAGTATGCGTGCTACGCTTGCTTGTCTATTTACTTGTGTGTGTATAGCACATGTGTTGTAGATTCCTTTTAAAAGTGAGAAAAGAAATCCAATAAAGTTAAACATTGCGTATAAAATAGTCAATTTTTCTAAGATGTAGTAGGGCCATCCTAGAAAATCAAGGATTTCATTTTTGAGTGTAACAAAACTAAAAATGTTGATTGGTGATATATCTTGGGGACGGTATTTTTCACCGTTTAGATATATATAATCTTTAATGTCTTTAAAATATCCGCTATAGTCTTGCGTGTAGATATCGGCAAATCCTGCGGTTTCTGCAAGTTTGCGTAGATTTTGGTCAATTGATTGCCTTTGTATAGTTTCCATTTGTGTTAATAATTCTTGGAATTGTTGTGTTCTAATGTGATGTTGAATATCTGATTTTGAGTATATTCCTATTGATTGTAAGTCTATATTTGGGTTTCGAGCAATAGCGCGAATACTTTCTGGTGAAAATTTTTTGAGTGATTGCATTAGTGTGGGATATGGAGTGAGAAGATAATATTTATTTTCATCAGGGTTTAGTTGTACTACTTTGTGGCTATTTTCTGATCCACATGGGACTGCGGTATCCCAGAAATAGGTTCTTCGTGAAAGTGTATCCACGAAATGTACTTTATTCTTATAAAAGATAGGGATTCTTTTATAACATCGTTTATCTTCAAAAACGTATAGTGGTGATACTTTTTTAGTGCAAGTATAAAACCATAAGATGTTTCCTTCATAGTCTAAAAAATTTGATCTATTTCCTGATAATAAGTATCCTGCATAGGGTATTTTTAATACTGCTAGTGCGAGTGATTGTAATATTTGTGTTCGTTCTAATTCGCATAGTTGGTGTAGTGTTTCTAATTCGGAGAGTGACATTTCCTGAAAAATTCGGCTAATTGTATAATCTAGTTTCATATCTAAATGAATATCATAGTGGATATTACCGAAATATGTAGTATTCATTAGTGATAATTCTTGTAAGCGTGTGCTTCTGGTGTCATGGGGTTTTAGATGTCCACCAGGCTGTCCGTTGCTTTTTTCAAAATTAACTGGTATATATGATGTTCCTTCGTTTGGAGGATGACCTGTGGCATATGGGTCAATTTTTATTTTTCCAGTGGTCATGTCGAATCCTTTTTCGTATTCAACTAATATTTCAGAGTATTGTGTTCTGTGAAGGGGATTCCTGTATTTACATGCAAGTTCTGTTTCTTGATATATTTGAAAACGTGTCAATTTATTTTCTATATTGTGTATGTTTCTAAAGTTAGTACTTTGTTTTCGTGATGGATGTACTTGTTCATATGGAATTGATTGTATAAAATATTTTTCGTGAAATTTTATCATACGAGCGTGTATTCTTGCTACTTGAAATGTTGTACATGTATCTTCGGGGAACCAAACAATTGTTGCTTGTGTTCTCGTTGTAGGGTCGCAATAACCTTGATCATTTTTACAAGGTAATCGGATTCCTTGATAGATCATTGTATTATCTGATAAATCTCGTGTGAGTTGTATTTTTTCGAGTTGTATTTTCCAATCGAAAAACATTATTTCTTGGTATCCTTTATTTTTCGTGTCTGCTTTGCAGTTTGATGGGTTATTTATACCAATGTGTGGTATCCAATGTGTATCGTGTAGGTCATAGGTTAATCGTCCGTGTGCGCCGTTATACGGGTATTTGTCGTCGAGTTTTATATGTCCTTGGTGTCTTTCAAGCTGCGATTGATGTACGGAGTCTGAAAAAACTTGAAAGTTAACTAACTTTCTTTCGGAGTTTTTATTTTGTGTGATGTTTAGTCTAAGTAATTCATTTTTACAATCGTCGGGATTGAGATGTAAAAGACGTTCTATTTACTTTGATAGAATGATTCATGGTCAAGTCGGTTTTTGTTTCCGTTCGAGACTTGTGAACAATGTACTTTCTTTTCGGAAAATGTTGCTGTGAATTTATAACCTGTAACTGTTGTTGCTCGGACTTTTGAATAGAGTGTTGCTATTACATTTGTGGTTTCTATAGCTTGTGGTTCTGTTTCACATTGTGACACTTGATTTATTGCATATTTGTGTAGTGTTTTTTGTTCATTTTCTTCACAATCGTAATGTGTTACTAATAAATCTTGTGGTCCTGTACGGGGGGAAGGGTTTATGTTTTGATTTGAGATTACTAGAAAAAGGAGTTGGAGAAAAATTAATAATTTTAGAATATACATGTGTAGGATAATCCTGAGTATGGATTGTAAAATGTAATGTAACCAATTGTGTTTTTGGTATATCTGTCGTATTTATATATTACTTCAGTAGTTATAAACGGTGGTGGTAGTGATTGAGCTGTTATGTTAGGTGGATTTAATGGGTAGGGATGTTGGGTAATATTGTTTAACTTAACTGTGATTTCAAACTTTAATTGTAAACTGTTTTGTTGAAGTATTTGAATATTGTGATCACGGATATCGTTGTGAATATCTTGGCGATATTGTAATCTATTAAGCGCCCAGTTATGAAGGCGGTTACTTTCTTGATGTTGTCCAAATAATGGTGGAGGTGCTGTAAATGTATTCCAATCTAATCTTAAAGGAATATTTGTTAATGATTGTTCTCGGTATCTTGCGTCGAGATTGTTTGGAAAAGTTAAGTTAAGAGGTGTCGGTGAAATTTGACTAATTGATGGTGTTGATGGAAGTGATAATGTTTCGGGTAGTGATGAAGATGTTGTATCTGTAGAAATGTCTATGGGGTCATTGACTAAATTTGGTTCATCTTGTGTGAATGAATGTGTAGTCCAATATGGTAATCGTGATGTTTGGTTTGTGGGGTTAAAAGGATTTTCACGTATTTGCTCAGATGTTGGTGTTGAACCTAAGTAATCTGAGGGTAGGCTTGAAGTGCTTCGTTGTGAAAAAAGTGTAGGAGTTTCTGGTGTTACACCAGTGGGATTTTCTGGAGTGCTTTGTGATGGTGATTGAGGTATTTCAAAATGAACTCGGGGAGTTTGAAAATTTCTATTTCGTCGAGGATGTATAATTTGACTATTTATTTCTGTTGTGTTTTGCTTTTGACTAAGGTGTCGTATTCTACTTAGTTCTTGTGGTAGTGTTGGGTAAAGGTTATAGGTTGGTTCACTTAGAGATGCTTGTCGTTGAACTGGTTCTAGTGGTTCAGATAAACGAGCGTGCCGTTCTTCAAAAGTGTATGGATTATCTTGAAAAGAAATTCGTGTAGATGTTTGAAGATTTTGAGTAGTTGAAGGTGGTGTTGGGTTATCTTGGGATGATGTCGGTGAAGACTGACTTTGTGACTGTTGGGTAGCAATTTTTGATGGATTTTTGATTTGTTACTTTAGTGGGAAGGTTTATGTTTATTATAATATTCTTCCAAAAAAATAATTAGAAAAATTGTTGCTAGGGCAAATGTGATGATTGCTTTCTTTATACATTTGCATATTGTCAAAATGAGGGATGATAAAAATGTTATGAAAATTACAAACAATAAAAAAATATCAGTTCTACTGAAAATTGTTCGTATCATTTAGACAAGTTGTATAAATCGTACCTGTGGATATAATCAAGGGTTTTGGAAAGTTGGAGAAATAGTTCGAGGATAGTGTAGAAAATTAAAAAAATGTTACAAAAAATGATTAGGATTATTAGAAAAGATTCAAGTATATCAAAAAGAAATATTATGAAGGTTTCAAGTATTGTAAAAAAAATGTTTAAGATTTATGAGAATTTTAGCAACTGTTTGAGAGAAGAGCATTTTAGAAATGATCTTTTGGTCGAATATTTTTTGCTGTTTGGGGCGATTTTCAAGTGTGGTCGAATTATTTATTAGTTTTTTGACAAGTGGGTTGAATTTTGTAAAAAATTGTTGGGGGCAATTCTTATGGTGATCGGGAGGTCGTCTTTTTCTTTATTTTTGTTTGTCAAATGATCCGGGGTATGGTGAGATTTTTATACTTTAGGCTAATTAAAATGTTCATTTTGTTACTTTAGGCTAAGTTAACAAATTTGTTTTGGGGGTATTCGTGGTCTGAGTTGGGGAAATATTGTTGATCTTTGGGTTATTAGATAAGGGAGGGGTACGGTATTATGGTGATATTTATTTTAGTTGTCAAGTTGGAGTGGTTTGCTTATTTTTGACCTGGAGGTCGTAAAGTTATAGTTATAGATGTGCCTGGAGTTCTAGATTATTCGTCTAATTGATCTTAGTTTGAGTTAGAGAAAGTGACGGATTGGATGAATCCTATTGGTCTATTTTGAACTAGTTTGATTGCGTACTTGTCAGCATGTTATTTTGAAAAATGTAAATGAAAAATGTTTCGGAGGTTTCAAGATTGTGAAGTATAAAGTTTAAAATTACTTTTGAAATTCTACTTTCTTTAATATTTTAGATTTGGGGATGAATATTTTGTAGTTTTTACGTGGTTGATTTCGGAGTCTTGTTGTTTTTCTATGTTCTGATTTGTCTATTTCTTCTTGGGGTATTATTTGTTCTGTCATTTTTCTATTTTTTCTTTGTTTTGGAGATTCTTTATGGTCTAGATTTTTTGTAGTGTTTTTGGTGGCGGTTGGTTTTGTGCTTTGATTTTCGGTGGGGTTATCATTTTGTTCTGTGTTTTTCAGATGTGGTTCGTTTTGAATGATTTTTAATCCTGTGAAAGAATATAATTGAGTTAATTCGCGGAGTGCGTATTCTTTTGGGTAATAAGGTAATAGGTTGTTTCGATGCTGAACGATTTCTTTTTTGTTTGAGTCGGTAATTTTATATGTGACATCAGTGGGCCTTGCAATTATTTGGTATGGTCCTTTTCGAAGGGGTTGTAATTTTTTAGAAATTCCTTTTTGAGTTTTAAAATTAGGTATCAAAACAAATGTTCCAATTTTTAATTCGGAAGCTGGTGTAAAACGTGAATTGATTTGTTCATTAATGTTTTGTCTTTGTAATAACTTTTTTGTTATTTTTTGATAAATTTCATTGTGTTTTTTATCTCTATTTAGAATCCATTCGGTGTGTGTACCGGAGGCTAATTTAAGAATTTGTGGGTGATGAAAATGATCTTCATCGTGTGTATGTAATGGTAGGTTATAACAAATTGATTCTTTATTTGGTTGACAATAACCTTGTGCGTTTTTATGAGAATTTGCTGTAAACATTATTGGTTTGCGTGGCTTTTGGTTAAAAACCATTTCGTATGGTGACAATCCTAGAGTTGTCGTAATTTGTGAATTATATGCTAAGGGAAATAATTTTACATCTGCTGACCATTCGGTATATTTTGTATCATTTCCGTTGATGATACATCTAAGATATTCTTGTAATGAACGGTTCATACCTTCGACTAAGCCGTTTGTCCAAGGTGCGTGAGATGTACGTGGTTTGTGTTTAATGTTGTATAAATGACATAGTGTTATTATTTCATTATTTATGAATTCTGTACCGTTGTCTGTGACTAAAATTTCTGGTAGTCCAAATTTTGCTATCCAGTGTTCATAAAGTGTTGTATACGCATAATGAGCGTTACAATGTGGTACTGGGTTAAGTGCTACATAGTGTGTAAATGCGTCAACAATTACCATAAGGTAGGAATTTCCTTCTGATGAGGGTGAAATTGGGCCTTTAGTATCAAATGAGATACGGTGATTAAAGTATAAGCTTTGTCCTTTAAAATCTTGTTTTTGTGCTATTTATTTTTGATTTGGGTAAGGTTTATTCAGTTGACATACTATACAATCATTGCATAGTACTTTTATCCAAATTGGTGCATTTGGGAAGTAAAAATTTTGTATAAAGTTCGAATATGTCTTTTCTGATCCAGAATGTGCTTTAATATTTTGTGTATGTGAGACATTAAAAGCGATGAGAATCATACTTAAAGGAAGACAGGGGACTGTAGATTCGTTTAAGTTATACTCTAAAAGGTCTGTAGTTTCATTAATTGTTGTGTTATTAAATTTGCGAAAATATCGGAGGAGTGTCTTGTTGCCTAGAATGGTTGAATCTGCTTTGATAGGTTTAGTTTTATATTTATGCCATGATTTTAGTTGTCGAATTATTGGGTCAAGATTTTGATATTGTTTTAGTGTTGAAATTGTAATTGTTTCTGTTGGAGGGAGAAAAATGTTTTCAATTTCGAATTTAGATAAGGGTATTGTATCTAATGGATCATGAAGGTCGAAAACTTGATTTATTGTGTATTTTGAATCGTTTGTTTGTGGTCCTGATAAATTTATTTTATCAGTTAAATTTTCTTTTTCAATTAGTGGAAAATGGTCTTTTTTAGTTTGGTGTTGTTTTGTTCGTTTTTGTTGGGTGTTATTTTTTATCCATTGAGAATATGGGATTGGTTTGAAAGTTGATGTTCCAAGTAGATCAACTTCATAATGATTATTTTGACAATCTAAATAAAGTGGGAAATGTTGTAAACTATTTATTTGTGATTGTTCAATATCAGTTTTTACTGCATATTTTCATTCTAATCGGGGTGATGTTTCGTTTTCTGCAAGGTAGAATTTTATGTTTTTGGGTATTTCAACTGTTGTTTTTCGTGTAAGTAATTCAGGTGGTGTATTTCGACTTAAGGTGTCTGGTAATGCAAGATTTTTTCCTGCAGTCCAAACTATATGTAAGTTTGGAAATTTCATTAGAATTAGTTGAAATCTGTAAACGCGGTGGTTTGGGTTAGATTTCTGTGTAAAGAGAAAGATGATTGGTTTATGGTCTGTAAATAAAACTGTGGGATGTTTTGATCCAAGTATCAGAAATTCATATTCTGTCAGTGTATATATTATGGCTGTACATTCTCTCATTAGAGTTGAGAGTCGTAGCTCTGCTTGAGTGAATAATCGGGAATTTGCTGATATCAGATTCATTTTATTTGTACCATTATGTGATTGTAATAGTGCTGCGCCGATGCCAAAGTTCGAAGCATCGCACATTGCATAAAATGGTTGATCAGGGTCTGGAATTGTGTTTGAAATTTGTTCAGTTAAAAGTTTCTTTATTTCTTCGAATCGTGCTTGATGTTCTGTATTCCATTCAAAATTATTTTGTTGTCTAAGGATGTTGTAAAATGGTCGTAGATATAATTGCATTTTATAAACATATTTACTTAAAAAGTTTAACATTCCAAGAAATTCTTGGATTTTCTTTTTATTTGTTGGTGGTTGAAGTTTTTGAATAGCGTCAATGCGTGATTTCAATGGAGTGATTGTTTTTCTTTCTATATTATGTCCTAAGAATTTAACTCTTGTTAAAAAGAAGTGTGATTTATCGGGGGCGGCCTTCAGATTTTCGTTCTGAAGTATTTGGTGATATTTTTCTAAAACGTTGAACATCTCGTCTTTTGTTTGTGATTGCATAAAAACATCGTCTAGATAGGTGATTGCGTTTTTCTTGAGTATTAGTGGTCTGAAAATTTTGCTCATAAAAGCTGAAAATGCTGCTGGTCCTATGGATATTCCATAGAATAAGCGGTTAAATTCATATTGTTGGTTTCCGATAACAAATTGTGTTAAACGTCGTGATTGTTCATCTAGTGGCATTTGATTGTATGCACTATTCATATCGGCGGTTGTAAAGTATTTGCCGTTTATTTTTGTTAAAATTACTTGTATTGGTTCGATGGGCCAATTACATTTTGATTCATCTATGAGTGAATTGAGGTATCTAGCATCGAGAACGATTTTTAATGATTCTCCTTTAGCTAGAATAATAACGGGGTTGATAAATGTGTTGCCTTTTGGTTGTTCTTCTTTATTAACTGGTGATATAATGTTGTATTGTTCTAAAATATCGAGTAATCTGTTTACTTTATCATGTAAGTGAATTGGTACTTTACTTGCTCTCTGTTTTTTGAAAACTGCGTCTGGTTTTAATGGGAGATGTAGTGATGAACTGATTTTGCCAACATCGAATTTTGATGTTGCATAGACTGATGAATATTTAATTAGCTGTTTGGCTAACTTTTCGAATTCGTCTTGTGTTATTTGTGAATGTTGGAAATTAAAAATTGTTAAAAATTTCTGTTGGTCTTCTGTGTAGTTACTTATGTTGAATGTAGGTTTGAAATATGGAGTTTTTGTGAAATAATCCGTATTTCTGTTTTCGTGACTTATTATATTATTTATCGATAATTCTTCATTAAGAATTGTAGATTGGCAAATATCTAATAATTGGAGTATGTTATTTACGCGATAGGCTTTTTCGTGTATTGGTGATATTGTAGCGTTGGTTTCACAATATCCTAAAAGTCCTAAAGGTAATGTTACTTGGTAAGGTGTGTTGTTATAAACATGTAAGGAAATGATATCTGTATTCGAATTTTTTAAATATTTTATGGAAGAGATTGTGATTTTGAAAAATTTATGAATAGGTTTGAATTCAAAATCTGACATATAAAATTTTTGTTTGTTTTGTTCCTTATCATATTGGTGAACTTGTTTAATTGAAAAATTATAGATGTTTCCTGATAGTGGTTTCAAGTGTTTTCTTTGTTGGTTAAATATCGGGTAAAATTTTGAAAAGAATGGTGGTTGTTTATTTAATCTTTGAAAAAATGTTAAAGATGTTTCTTTTGTTTTTGTATACTTATCTTTGATTAATATTTTACTATTTAGGATGTTAATTGTTGGTATATACTTTGAAATAAATGGTATTCCAATGATATTATATTTAATATCAGTGATACGGAATATTTGTTTAAATGGCTTATTTAGAATTTTGCTTTGCTCCATTGTTCTGGTGGGGAGGAGAAATAATTGGATTTTTCCGTAGTTTATCAATGTTGATCCTTGTGCTGTTGCTAACTCACTGGAGGTTTCAAGAGGTGTTAGCTTTGGGTGTAAAGTTTTTATTTCATTCCATGTGGGAATGTTTATTATGTTTGATTCTGCTCCTGAATCAATTAAAAAATCAATTTCAAGGTCTGGTGGTTGAAATTCTTTGTTTCTTGGGCTTTCTAAGAGAAATGGTATTGTCCAAATTTTTTCTTTGGGTTGTTCTTTTTGTATATTTTGATAGATGTGGTTTGTGTTCAAGCATTTTGTTTTGACATTTTTATTAGTTTGATTTGTAGTGTTAATTGCATTCGTTTCCTGCGTCGTTGGTGTGGAATTTATGGGTGTAGTGTAATAATTTTGAAGAAATTCTGATTGATTTTCATATATGTGTGATGAGAAAGGTTGTTCATATATGACAGATTCATAGTCATTTTCGACTTTTATCATATTGATAGAAAGAGTGTTTTCTGTGTCGCTTTCTGAATCTGATGATGTACAATTTATTTGATTGAGTTGTAACGTATCAGTTACTGTGTCCTCAATACCTGGAGGGTCTGATGTTGTTTCTGGGTTAGACTGTACTTGATTGATTTGTCTTTGATGTTTAGGTGTACTACTTCTGTGACGATTATTAGAGTTATTATAGTGATTATTATTCCGGTGTGGTGATTGGGAATAATTTCTATAACGATTATTATAACTTGAATGTCGATTTTGTGAATTATTTCGCGATCTATTTTGATAATTGTTGTTTGGTCTGTTATATGAGTTATTTCTTGATCGGTTATTTGGATAATATTGACTTCGATTGTTTGAATAACTTCTATTTCGATTATTGGAATAGTTTCTATTTCTATTGTATGATGAGTTTCGTGATTGATTGTTTTGATAGTATCTATTTCGTGATTGGGAATTAGATCTAGAAGCAAACTGTGTTGTGTTTGAATTAGATCTGGAGTAGTTATTTCTACTATTTGGTCTATTGTAGTGATTTTGTGACGAATTTTGTGTGTTTCTTCGTTCTGGCGATCTTCCTCTATAACTTGAGTTATATGGGGATTGATTTCTTGTATAGCTTGTATTGTTCGGAAGTGGTTTTCCGGAACTATTGTTGCTATATACATTTTTGTTTGGCAGATTTTGATCTTTCTTCATATATTGATAAAATGACTTATTTGGTTCTTTGTATTTTTGAGGTTTATTTTGACTATCTTGCTGTTTTTGTCTACATTCGGAAATACTATGTCCGTATCGTCGGCAATAATTACACCATTTTTTGAAAGATGGTTTGCCTTTAAAGTTTGGGTTCTTTTCATAAATATTGAGTATTTCAGTGATTTTTTCAACGAGGTCTGTGTCTGATTCCTGTATATTATTAATATTAGTGGAAGTCGTTTCAATTCTGTTAACGTATTGTAATTTCAGATTTTCCGTTTCTTCTAGTTTCATTGTGATTTCTGCTTGTTCTAATTTGTCTACTAGTTTTCGAAAATCTAAATCGGGTTCTCGAATTGAGGAAGGATGGGATGCTCTCTTTTTTATTGCTATTTTCCTTAATTGTGGTGTTAAGGTCATCATTAAGAATTCTGTCATCTTTGTATTTTTATAGTCGTGTGTATTTAGTGAATATGCTTTTCGAACTAGTGTTTCGATTCTTACTGCTAATTGCTTGATGGTTTCGTTTGGTAATCTGCGAATTTCATTACATAAAACTCTTTGTTGTTGTTTGTTTCTTTCGGAGTTAAACATTTTTGAAAATTCTTGTGTAAACCTTTTCCAGTTTGATTTTATTTCTAGAGGTAGTACTGAAAACCATTTTTGGGCTGCGCCATCTAAGGTTGTTTGTATCAACGCTGTGCGTCGATGTATCCAGTTTTGATGTAGTGGCGTATTAATTGGTTCAGGTCCGATGTTTAAAATCAAGTTTGCTGTTACTGCATTTAAATAATCTTCTACAGAGTATTCAGGGTCTGTTCCTGTGAAAACCATTAAAGGTTTGTTTGATGTTATTGATGATCCACCCATAAGGTATGGATTCATTGTCATTTGTAATGATTCTGCTGCATTTGGCATTTGAGAAAAATTTGAAAGTTGGTTTCTTGTTATTTCATGTTGTTGGAGATAATATGGGAGTGGTATTTCATTTTGCATTTGTGTTGGTTGATACGAGTGTGTCATCATTGGATTTTGTTGTTGAATTGGTTGAAAAGATTGTGTATTAATTGGATTTTGTTGTTGAATTGGTTGTTGATGTTGTGCATCTATTGGTTGTGGAGAAAAATTCCTATGATTTGTACGTGTTTTCTGTATTCCTTGTCTACGATATTCTTGAGTATATGGTGCAAATATGTCTGGTTGTAAGAAATCATCATCTGAGGATAAATAATCCATTTGATAAGATATTTGTTTTTTATGTTTATTTTGTTGAAAAAATGGGTAATTTTCACTGTGATCCTGTGGAGGATTTGTTTGGAAATTTATTGAATTATGTTGGGCCATTGGGTTATCCCAGTTTCGAGATCTTGTATATTGGTTAAAATTTCTTCGTGGTTGGTAATTTGTTTTTGATGGATGTGTATAATTATAATTGTGGTCTGCAAAGTTGTTTTTAATGAATGTTTTGCGTGTTTTTGATGGTATTGTCATGGGTCTGTATGTTTGGTAATCCATATGTGAATATTTTGGAGCAACCGAAGGTTTAACGGTTGATTGTAAGGTTACTTGTGTTTGTGATGGATTTGTATTTCTTGGTGTTGTCAAATTTGGGCGTATTGGTGAAATACTTTGTTGTGTAGTTGTTGTGTGTACAATTTCTTCATTTATGAAGTGTGATGGTGTCTGGATATCTTGTTGAGTAAGATTCCTAGTTCCATTGAGGTTTTCGTTGTGTATGACTGTAGAATTTAAACTATTATTTTGTGTATCGGGCAAAAATGTATTATAGTTTAATGGTGTTGCATCAATGGTTAAGGGTATTACTCTTACATAATCTCTTATGTAAGATATTGTACTTATTGCTTGACTTGAGATTGATTGTGGGAAGCTTATAAATGCGGGATGAGACCATTCGGGGTCCCAAACATAATCTGATTGTTCTGTGATAGCGGTATCATCGTTCGAATTTTGGGGTCTAAAATTTTTTCTTGCTTGTGCAATTAAATCAATATTGTGTGTGAAATAATCTATTATGAACCATGCCAAAATTTTTTGTAGATCGTGTTTTGTATGTTGTGAAACGTCGTCTTTCGTGAAATTTTCTTTAATAATGTTTAAATAACTAGAGAGTAGTGTGATTTCATGTCGTACTCTTAAATGTTTAGATGTTTCTGTCGGTGAGACATTTGTTAATGGGATTTCGTTTTCTAATATCGAAATATAACTATATTTTATTGCGAAAACTTCATTGGTGAAAATGGAGTTTGCTCTTTGTGAGTTATGGTATTGGATGCTTTTTATATATTCTGAAAATACTTTTGAAAATTCTAAATCAAGATCGTCTGTTTGAATTGTATATTTCCTATGATTGTGGTTTGGGGAGGTGAATTCTATGGAGTAGATTCCATACTGTTGTGTTATGTTACATATATCTTTTAGGTAGTGGTCTATGATTTGTCTTTTGATTTTTACATCTGGGAACTCTGTTTTACATGGACTGATTCCGGGTTCAAATAAATTTAAGAGTAAATTTTTACAAAATATATGTTTACCTCTATCAGTAGTTGCATCTACTATAAAAGGAAAGATTTCATCATCATCTGGAGTTTCGTCACCTGGGGTGTGCGTTGAGCTCATTTTTTCGTTCAATGACTGTTAATATGTAATTATTAATGTGTCGAATTGGTTGATTCCAATTGTATAAGTGTACTGGTTTGTGTTTATACTGCTTTTTTATTCTTCTTTTTCCTCTTTGTGATGAATTTGAAGTTGTTTCTGAGTCAGAGAAATATAATTGATCGTGAATTGGGCAATTTTTATCTATTGATTCTTTCAGTTTGTAAAGTTCGTCTAAACTGTTGGTTTCTGATTCTGAAAATGCGTTTCGGTTTTTTGAAAATCTTTTTCGTGTTATTTGTCTTTGTTTCGTTATTATTTTTCTCTTTAGTGTTTGTCGTTTTGTTCGAATGTATCCAACTGTTTGTGTATGAGGTGTGATTACAAGGTCGTATTTTTTGTTATCTATTTCACAATTGTGTAAAACGATTGTTTGTTTATTTCCTAGGTTTTTAAATGACATAAGGTTTAGGATGACGGATGCAAAAGGGTATTAGGTGAATTCTAATTGCTTAAACTGTTAGTCCTTACGATTTTTTGGTTAGCTTAACCTGGGTCTATTTGTTCAGGGTTGGAGAGAAAAGTATATCTATTCCGAAGAATGATTTTTACTTTCTCGTGACTAGTATAAGTTAAGGTGTTAACTTACTTAATCTTACTTAGGGGTAGTGATTGTGTTCAAGGGTTGGAGAATAGTAAATCGATCCACAAGGTTCAGGTATAATTAGAACGCGAGTAGTTCGTTAGATACTATTTTAAACTTACTAAGTCTAAGATTTATCCTGGGTCTGGTAAGAGGGGGGGGGGGTCAAGTGAAGGATGAATAACCGAAGTTCTTCACTGTTTATCCTAATTTGAATGATTAGTTTTGTTTTAAAAATTTCTATTAGTCTTAGGTCTTTAGAAAGGGTTGGACAGTGAATCGACGTTTGAGGTCGTTAGACACTAATTAAGTGGGTGGGGGAGAACAAAGTTGTTCTGTTTGATCCAAGGATAAGCCTTGATGATCAAATTTGAAATTTAATTAAGTAGAAAATGATTTAAGATCCAAGGATAAGCCTTGATGATCTGATTTTAAAATTAAGTGAATTTAAGTTTTAATAAGATTTAAATTTGTGTAAAGGAAAGATTTAGTGTTTTATGATATTAGTGGGTTTATGATTGCTGTTATGTTTCAGGTGATAAAGCTGGAACAACAGGATGATTTATGATTACTAACCATTTATTGTCATGCTACTAATTTTTATTTTATTTTCCAATAAATATTTTTCAAACATGTTTTATATATTACTGCAGAGTTTTGGGAAAACGATCTGAGATCTTTTTATCAATCGTTATTGTATATTATTAATTTTGTTTAGCGCCTGAAATGATTTTGAAGATTAACTTCAAGGTTTTATGTTTGCAAATGGAAATCTAAATTCATTGCGAGTAGTATTCTAAATATAAAAGTTTGTTCTGGCTTTTGCCGAACTATCATATAACTATATGGCAAGTTTCTATTTTGTCGTATGTCGTCTCTGGTTCGAGGTCTTCTTCCAATTCCGGGTAGTTCTGTTATGGTTCGGAATATTGGCTCTGATCTATTGAGTCGTAGAGACATTTCGATTAAATTATTGTCGTATAACATTTTGGAAATGTTTTTGTCTAATTTCTAATCTATTTTGGTTAATTCTAATCTATTAAGGTCTTGTTCGAGACTTATGGTCGCACCAGATGAGTTAGGACTGGAGTGCATAACTCATAGAGTAATTTCGGATAGGGTACACCGTCTGCTCATCACGCTATCTTATTTTCGGCCGGATAGATTCGTGCAACTTCTTAGTCTAATACCGATCCTAATCTTACTCTTATACTATCTAGTCTCATGTTGTTTAACTAGTCTCTGCTAGGCTCAATAGATCTAGGGTATACTGGTTTATTGCGGCTGCTGAAGTACTCGGGAGAGTTCAACTAATTTCTAAGTTAAATTCAAATCTCTCTGGTGCTGAAATTACAAGTAACTTCAGCACTTACAAATAAGTGGGTTGTTAGTTAGATGGATCATGATTGGTTAATATTAAATACTTTACATTGGTAAAACATTTAATTTATCCAATCATAAAATATAGTTTAGATCAGGTTCCACCGAGGTTGATCCCCCATCTTCAGTAACGTCAATTTGAATTGATTAGATGATGTCGCCTTTCTCATCTAAAAAATTCCATCTAGAAGTGGATGTGGATCAAAAAAACCTTTGATATTTTATCATACAACGTTAAGCATAATATTGATATTTTGAAAAAATTTAGCTTTCCTTTCTTTGTCAGGCTTCGAAGCTCAAAACTTGCTTGAAAACTAAATTCTCTGATTGAATAATTTTCTCAAAGAGACCTCAATTAGCCGGATAACTCTAATTTGTACATAATAAAGGTTCTGAGAATTATGAAATGTCTATTTCAACAACAAGAAAATCAGTTCGATTTTGTAAGTAGTAGATGTTGGAGGTTAAGTGGGGGGAGGGGGTGTGTGGGGGAGGATGGCGGGTTGAATGATGCATGGAAGACCCTAGGTATTAAGTTACGTTATAGACTTCGGGTCTTCCATGCTATGTATAGAGTATAGAGTATACAATGTATTAAGATAGGGAATACCGATAGTAAGGTTTTTGGTTTTTGTGTGGAAATGTCTAGTTTTTTTGCAAAAAGCTTGGCGCGCGTTATCTAATTAGGAATAATTAATTGTTAATCACTTGAAGATTGTAAGATTAAAGTTATATTTTCAGTTTTTTGGTGCATGGTAAGTCAATGCTAAGAGTTTTTGGGTAAAAACTCGGAATTTTTGTTAAAAAATTTTCAAAAACACTTCAAAACATTATAATAAGATTAGCTATTGTTTGATTTAGTTTAATAGATAATCTTACTTTATATATAATTGAATCAATGCAGAAACCTACAGAGACTTCGAAAAAAGTCAAAATTTTGAGAAAACTTGCCAAAATTTCAAGTGTATGGAAAAAATTGCATAGCTTTCAAGTTCTGGAAAAAGTTTGCAAAATCTTATAGTTTTGGTAAATTTTATTGTTGTATCTGATCTAGTTGAAAACAAAAATACATAAACGTGAAAAAATTTTTCGATTTTTCCAAAATTATTAAACACGATGGGTTTTAGCCTTATTTGAGCTAGAAAGTGGGCTATATAATGCTCTCAACATTAACATTAAAGCTCATAACAGCTGAATCATTGATAAAACTTCTCGTATTTCAAAATTAGTTTAGGGAAAATAATGAAATTAATCGTAATTTTTGAAAAAGTATAGTAAAAATTAATAAAATCTGTCCAAAATTTTCCATTTTCAATTTTTTTTGGTTATCAACTGATTTTTTTATCCTTCAGGGTGAATTGAAATTGAATTTGAAAATTCAAATGAACCTTAAGGGCAATACTCTACGAAATTTGCAGATCAAACTCCATGATTTAACTCCTCTTCAGTTTTTTTCTCAATGATTAACCAAATTTGTACAAAAATTACAACTTCTGAGAAATTTTCACGTTAATGATAATGAATTGTGGATCAATGATGAACAATGAACAGTTAATTGCTAAAATTGACTAAAAATGGGATAAATTTTGTCTAAAAGTTTCTTCGATATTCGTTCAAATTCAAAACAATCTTCTTCATAACTGATGATTATCTCTCTGTTACTTCTGCAACATAATTTTCATGATTTTCCGAAGAAACGTTCTATGTTTTTTATGGTTGTTTTTGCTTCCTGCTTAATGCATGTTTTTGCTTTTGAGCACATTTTGGAAGAAAATTTAGTCAGAACTGGAGAATTTAGGAGGAAAACAGTATCAATTGAACGAACAATTTACTGGCAGAGATGAAATTAGAACTGATACCGTCTGATTGTTTTTGATGAAAAATGTAAATGTCTTCCTCGAAGTTCACTTGTTCAGGGCAACCGTTATCTATATAAGCAAAACTACAACTTTTGGGATCAATAACTATCACTTTTCTTGCAAAATAATTATTAAATCACTTTTTATTCTTAATTTATGACGGAAGTTTTCTCAAAAATATCCAAGTGAGAAAGAATTGATGCTAGTTAAAACATTCAAAATTAGATGTACAAATTGAGAATATAGAGGTGTTTTTTCTTTATTCAAGATTAAATTAAGAGGAGCTCTATTAGTTATAATCTGAAAATCTCAGGAAATAAGCAAGGAAACATACTTCATAATATCTACAATAAAAAAACTTCTGAAGGAGCGCGTCTCAAAAAATTGATTTAGCAAAGCAAATCGAGTTGCAAACTGGACCAATTGTACAGTTTTCCGAATTTTAATAAGCAAAAAACTCTATAGTAAAAATAATGAAATGTAGATCTTGAAAGCAAGTTTTTGATTTATGCTTCAGGTATCAGCAATCAGAAGATGTCGGATTGGGTTTACTTTAGAAAAATTATCCTCAAAACATCTAATTTTTCAAATAAACTACCTAATATATCAAATGAAAACAAAAATAGCTAATGAATTACGCCTAAATAAAACTTTGATAATTTTTATGTCGGATTTTTTCTTAAGAAAATTATCCCAAAACTACTAAAGAATTAAATTGAGTTTCTATCTGAAATCAGCATTTTCTTTGTTTCTTCTTCACCTACTATCCACCAAGTTAATCCAATTTGAACAAAATGTTTCTTGAAAATTGAACTTTAGATGGAAAAACGTATCGTTTCAACAAACGTTCAATAATCCGAAGCTGAATTAACACCATAAATCCTTTGCTAAAAGTCTATAAATGATTTTCTCATCCTCATAACAAATTATTCATGTTTCAAAAAGCGAATTGATATTTTAGAGTAAATTTTTAGCGGAGAATGATGTATATCATTATCTTGAAATTTTCAAAATTTAGCAAAAACATACAATTCAACTTTTTTCCAGGTCATTTATCAATTTGTCTTCTGAAACCATCAAAAAATAGAAGAAAAGCTTAATTCTTGATAATTCAAACCCCATTATCTGCTTAAAAACGCTCTATTCTATGAAGCTTGTTACAAGCACTAAACAAGGAAAACTTTAAAATAGTAACTACAAAAAACCATTCAGTTAGTTGATGTATACAAATATCCAAGTTTTACAATTTTTAAGCAGGTAATTAACTACTCATTAGCGTATGTTATGCACTTTTAATACAAATTTATCGCAACAAAATCTCCGCAAGCTTTTAACCAAGGGAGTTTTTACTGTTAATTAAAGGTTTTCGAATCGAGTTCCATGGAAAGTTTCACGACAATTTGAACTCGATTTTTTCTGTATTTTATTCAAAGCTTTTGACAAAACAAATGACAGTTGAGGTATTGTGATGAAAACACTGTATAATTTCTGACTAATTTTATCACAATTGTTTGGACTTTTCAGATTCAGTAAAAACTGATCTTGATAGTATTTTTAAAAAAATCTTAATTTTACCTTTTCTTGAAGTCTGATTGGAGACTGCTGAGCACAAAAATTAACATTGTGTTGACAATGCTTCTTCTTGAAATGATTAGTTAGTTCCTCGCTGCTATAAGTTTAAAAGTTACAATTCAAACACTCCAAAACACCACAGGTTCTACGATATCTTGATGCGTGTAAGTGATTGTATTCTCTGCCACATTCAAGACATGCAATTTTTTCGTTTCTACTCAGTTGCGGCATTTAACGAAAGAACTTGAGAATAAATAGGAGATATTGAATGTCCCAATATTTTAGATGAGAAGGGTTGAATAGCCTCAAAAATGAATAAAAGTAAGAAAAAACTGCAATTTTTGGAACCAATTGTTGGTAACATGAAAGAAATCAGAATGGATAAATTCTATTTGGTCAAGTTGAAAAAATCATCCAATATAACCAGGGACAAATCAAAAAGTTTGGTATCAACCAATCAGAATTGAGCATATCTTAAAAAAGAAATTTTCATCTTTTTTAATATCAACTGATCAGAGTCGAGCATGGTTTATTAGGAATTTTTTATCTTTTTGATATCAACCAATCAGAATCGAGACTTTCTTTACAGGTTTTCTATGTAGTTTTAAGCAATCAGAATGGAGTAATCTTAGATTTTAAAACATTTTATAGATCAGAACGAAGCAATGTTTATGAATCTTCTCAATCAATCATTTTTACTATAAAATTTTCTAACATAACTAACATATACCTTTTACGCCCAAATGAGATTTTTCGTCTAATTTAAACAACTTTTTCGATACTCAAATCAAATTTTGAAATTTCTATCAAAGTTTCATTGATTTGTTCTATTTCTAACCAGTGAAAAGAGAAATTACCAAAACATACGTTTTTTATCGTTTTTTTTTTGGTATTTTGTAGTATATACAACGGGAATTCTATTAAATTTGGATAAAAGATCAAAAGATATTCTGATAAATCTAGATTTTGTATTTGTATCAAATTGAATACGGTAATCGAATTGATGTTCCTTATCTCCAATTCTTTTTTCATTTGCTCCTCCGTTGTTCTGTTTTTTACTGATCGACCACTCAATCTGAGTTAACTCTTCTAAATAAAAACTTTAATGATAATTCTGGCAGTTTTCTTCCTTTTTGTAGTCTCCTCTACATCTTTTTAACAAAATTATTGAACTTTCTGTCTTTCTATACAAGTTAAAACTAATATAATATCCATCAACGTCATCTGTCCACCACTCTTTAAATTTTTTGTAGTAGTTCAATCTCAAAATCTGATAAACTTCCATTTCAGACTTTGAAAACGCGTTTGATAGAAACATTCATCCGACTAAAGTAAGGAAGAATTTTAAAAATCTTGAATTGTTTTTATCATTTTTAAAGTACTTTGTAATAAAAATCACCATAAAAACTTTTAACGTATTTAGAGTCTAATTAGTTTTAAGAAAATTCTTGCAGCCAATCAAAACCTCAAATTACGGTGAAAAAAGTTGAAAACAAACCAATTGAATAAAGGAATTTGAAAATTTTGATAAGGTTTTGAACTATCTTATTGTTTGTAATTTTGTTCAAATCAGACCAAATTTATTTAAGTTTAGATAAAACAGCGTTTGGAGAAAAAAAATTTCTGTAATTTCCTACGCAGTTTTTTGACAATTAACAGATAATTGGTTTTTTTTATGGCAATTTGGAGAAAATTATATGTTTTGTCTGAATTTTCCTCGGATATCATACCTCTACGAAAGTTCTGGAATTTTCCAGAAAATTTCAACCAATCAGAACTAAGCAGTTTCCAGACAAAACTTTGGATCCAAATTATTCATTTTTGAAGAATGTCAATTAAAAAGCATTTGAACTTTCTTGAATTACTCTACCAGAAAAAAGAAAATATTCCGTGTGATTTCCTTATTGATGAAATAGATATAGATTCTTACTTTTTTCACAGTTTTTTGGACGTTTGTTTTGTCCAAAATAGAGTTATTCGACTAAGTTTAGGTCTCTTTAGGGAAAGTTACTCAATCAAAGAGTTTTTTTTGATCCACAGATTGCGTATCAAAGCTATAATTTTACTGCTGAGTTACACTTGACTAGAAAAGAATTTTTTTTATTTTAGAAAATTTGAAGTTCTTTTTTATTAACTATGATACGTACGATAATATTTCAAAGACTCTTTTTATTCCATATCCAACTCCCAAATTTGTTAAAACTCCCCAGCAAAGTTCTTTATCACTCCATTTTTTTAAAGACTTTCAAAGTTCAAAATCTTGCATGATCAGGTTTGGTATCAGATTTCCAGAGATTTGCTTTGAAAAATTCATCAACTTTGAGTTATCGTCTCAAATCTAAATCAAAATCAAAGAACTTGACTATCTACTGAAACTCAACAATCAGCAATTTTTCATCAATTATCTACAAAAAATCTACTACTATCTACTATAATTTGATCAGGAGACTTGCAGAGATGCTACTTTTATAAATTTTTTCTTCTTTTGTACTTATATCGGCAATATTTCTTAATTTACAGCAAACAACTTTTGGTCATTTATTTTTGAGATTGCTTTTGTGTATTTTTTTACTTATTTGGAAGACTTAATTCCTTAAAAGGTAAATCATTGTCTGCTTGGATACGACAACTTGAACAAAATGGATCATTTTGTGATTGAAAACGACAAGGTGTAAAATGGAGATTTGTTTCCGATTGGACCCGAGTTTTCTATAAGAAATCCATAAAAGGAAACTGAAATCTGATTGGAAACGACCACAATCCAAATAAGGAAAATTAATTCTGATTGGTTAAAACCACACATTCCAGTTGAAGGTAACCCTAACTCCTAACTAAAAATCATTTTTTTTCTCTTAACTACCGTCAACTACCTCCTCTCTCAGCCCTAATTACCCTAATTTCAACTTATCTTCCGGTAGCTACCCTTCTATCACCTCTTTCTTGTTTTCACTCTTTATTTCAGTTTAATGCTCAAAATGATCATCTCAGTGCAAAACAGCAACCTCTTGTACTCTGTGGAATTTTCGCCTGATCTAGTACAAATTCAATGCGAAAAACAGTATCTGGAAATTTTCTGGCACGAATGGACATCCCAATTCAAGTCTGGCACACGGTGGAAAAGATGCAAATGGATTTCAACGAACATCATATGATGCACGTTCCCATCACAGAGAACCAAGTTGGAACAATGCAAATGATGGGGGAAGTTTCTGATCATGTGGGAATGAACTATCCCGAGATTCCGGACTCAAGATTTGTGGCTCAACCAGTCGACGACTTCCTTTTTCCTTGGGAGGAGGAAGGATCAGTCGAAAACCCGATCACAATAGATGAAGATGAGGGTTTCTCAGAAACAATGACGCCTCAAAACACTCCTCCACAACAACCACCAGCAATGGAACCTCGTCCAGCTCTGCGTTCTATAGAGAACCTCCAGAACTCTTCCGCTGCTCGACAGCTCTTTGATTTGTAAATAAATTCTTTATTATCTTGTTTTTTGTAATTTAATGTTTTTTGCATCCTGTGATTTTTGGTTAAAGAGATAGGAACAAAGAATTAAGATCATTGAAAAATTTGTTTAAAAAATTGTAAAATGTATTTTCAAAAATCAAACTAATTTTACAATTAGTAAATAATTTCGAAAAAAAGTTTTATCGTAAGATGATAAAAAAGTTGAATCATCTTCGATATTTGTGAAAAACTGTAGAACTTTTTCGCACACAAGATAAGAAATCACTACAATTTTTGCACACAGGTTAAAAACTTTAAAATAATTTTGCACCATTCAAAAATTTTCATAATATTTTTTGCATACTTGTTAAAAAATCAAAGAATATCTCGCAATTTCAGAAAAGTTTCATTACTTTTTTTTTTGCTTTTTAAAGAAAACCGTAACAAGATTTTCTTGCAATGCTAAAAATTAATGTTTAAGAATTTCTTTGTTTTACGTTTGATCAAAAAACAAATCTACTTTTGCATGTATCTAAATCAAAATCATCAGAGAAACAGTGAATAAAGAGTAGGAAAAACATTCAAAGTCAATGATACTGATAGTTTCTAAACAATAAAAAAAAATGTTAGGTTTTGCAAATGTTGATGTTTTTTTTCAAATATGAAAAAGTTGCAATCTGCATTAATTTGTCTACGCATACAAGTTATAAAATGATTGATTTTTTTTGCATCTTGTAAAAAAATATCACACATTTTTTCGTTGAAAAGCAGATGAATTGAAATTTAATTAACCTTGACTCGATTTTTATGAAAAAATAATCAAAAATTAATAGAAAAATTGACACGCTCACTATTTACAGAACCAGAACCATCAATAAAACAACGAATTATTTTGAACAAATCAGATTCATATTTTGAGTTTCGTACTTTTCGAATTCTGTCTAAAATTGCTGAGCGTTTGCGTAGATGCAAGTTTTTGATTAGAACTAAGATAATTTTTTTTAAAATTTTTTGCAAACAAGTCGTTTGCTTGATACGCTTGGTATTTTTTCTGCTCATTTCCATCGTAAATTTTGCTGAACTCCACAAATAAGCTGACTGAAGACTTCCCCACTTGATGTGACAGTACTCGAGAAGAATCTGTGCTTGTACAAAGTGTAAAGACAATCAATTTCTTGATATATGTGTTGATATTTGTCTAATCTCTGAAGAATTTGGCTAAGAGATGTTCCAATTAAAATTATATGAAATTTGCAATTTCCCAAGGAACAGAAAAAGTTGTGAGTAGAGACGCAATAATCTTAGGTTACTATGTATTTTTCGTAAAATTCGTTGGAAACAGAAATAAACAATGATTTACTATTATAATCTGAATAAAAGCTGGAAAGAGCTTGACACATAGCAGCTGCCATTGGGAGAAATGATTTTTGCAGAAAATGATGGAGTTATATAGTAGTAGTAACGCCTACGCAGCTTCCATATAGTGAAATCCTTCCATATTTGGTACTACTTCCATATATGGAAATGGCGATGACTCATACTGCTTACTTCCATTTTCATTTAATCTCAAAATCATTTCTCTCATTTCTCCTCATCTGATCAGTTTGTTCTTTAAAATGTATTCGAGAAAAATTGATATTCCCAACTACAATGAATTTTCAAAAAATCAAAAAAAAATGGGAGATTTGTTTGGTTATGAAAATCTTACAAGGGGAAAATATACTTGGAACCGTGCTTTCAACTATTAAAAATATATGATTTGGGACAATTTGAAAAGTCTCAGGAAGTATATCGTAGTGAAAAAGAAGGAGAAGCAATATAGGCAACTCGGAACAGTGTTATTCACGATGCTGAAAATCTTGGACTCGTTCCTATATATGAAGCAAAAACTGGCAAAGAATCAACTATGGATCAGGAGCTCGACATCTGTAATAGAGTATATGAAATATCAACATAAAACATGAGAAGAGCGTGTGTCACAATCAAGAAGTACAGTGTGAACAAGCCTCCCTACATTCAAATTCGACTCTTCACTGCAAAAGTGAATGAAGCGATGAAACAAGTTGTATATGTCAACTATAATTTGAATGAATTCAAAGAAATGTCCCAAATATTGAGAGACTTTATGTTTGTTGATAATTGTAAACCTGAGTAAAGCTTTGTGATGTTTTTTTGTATGTTTGATAATTGAAAAATTATTGGTTCAAAACTAATTTTTTTCACTGAATTGTACATTTAGAGGTATGATATCCGAGGAAAATTCAGACAAAACTTACAATTTACTCCAAATTGCCATAAAATATTAACCAATTATCAGTTAATTGTCAAGTTACTGCGTAGGAAATTACAGACATTTTTTAAAATCCAAATGCTGTTTTATCTAAACTTAAGTAAGTTTGGTCTGATTTGAACAAACTTACAAACAATATGATAGTTTAAAACCTTATCATTTTTTTAAAATCCTTTTTTTATTTGGTTTTTTTTCAAATTTTTTCACCATAATTTTAGATTTTGATTGGCTACAAGAATTTTCTTAAAACTAATTAGACTGTAAATAAAGAAAATTATTTATGGTGATTTTTGTTGCAAACTACTTTAAAAATGATAAAAAACATTTAAAATTCTTCGTTTATTTTAGTCAGAAGAATGTTTCTATCAAACGCGTTTTCAATGTCTGAAATGGAAATTTATCAGATTTTAAGGTTGAACTACTACAAAAAATTAAAAGAGTGGTGGGCAGATGACGTTGATGGAGAATGTATTAGTTTTGACTTGTTTAGAAACACAGAAAGTTCAATAATTTTGTTCAAAAGATGGATAGGAGATTAGAAAAACGAAGAGTACTGCCAGATTTATCAACAATATTTTTATATAGAAGAGTTAACTCAGATTGAGTGGTCGATCAGTAAAAAACAAAACAACGGAAGAGCCTATGAAACAAAAAATGGAGATAAGGAACATCAATTCGATTACTGTTTTGAATTTGATACAAATACAAAATCCAGATTTGTCAGAATATCTTTTGATCGTTTATCCAAATTTAATAGACTTCCAGTTGTATATACTACGATATACCAAAAAGAAAACGTTAAAAACGTATATTTTGGTAACTTCTTTTTTCAATGGTTAGAAATAGAACAAATCATGGAAATTTTGATAGAAATTTCAAAATTTGATTTGAGGATCGAAAAAGTAGTATAATCTAGACGAAAAATCTCATTTGGGCGTCAAATGTATCTGTTAGTTATGTTAGAAAATTTTTCAGTAAAAATGATTGATTGGGAAGATTCATAAACATTGCTTCGTTCTGATCTAAAAAAAAAATTTAAAATCTTTGAATATGCCATTCCGATTGCTTAATACTACAAAAATTACAGGTGAAGGAATGCTCGATTCTGATTGGTTGATATCGAAAAAGATAAAAGTTTCCTTATAAATCATGCTCGACTCTGATTAGTTGATATCAAAAAAGATAGTAATTTCTTTTAAAAAAAACTCGATTCTGATTGGTTGATAGGAAAACTTTTGAAACGTCCCTGGTTAGATTGAATGATTTTTTCAACTTGACCAAATACAATTTAGCCATTCAGATTTCTTTCATGTTAAAAACAATTGGTTGAAAAATTTGCAGTTTTTTCTTACTTTTATTCATTTTTGAGGCTAGTCAACACTTCTAATCAAAAATATCGGGACATTCAATATCTCCCATTTATTCTCAAGTTCTTTCGTGAAGTGCCGCAACTGAATAGAAACGAAAAAAAGTGCATGTCTTGAATGTGGCAGAGAATACACTCGCTTACACGCATCAAGATATCGTAGAACTTGTGGTGTTTTGAAGTGTTTGAATTGTAACTTTTATACTTATAGCAGCGAGGAACTCACTAATCATTTCAAGAAGAAGCATTGTCAACACAATGTTAAATTTTGTGCTCATCAGTCTCCAATCACACTTCAAGAAAAGGTAAAATTAAAAAAAAAACTACTATGAATATCAGTTGTTACTGAATCTGAAAAGTCTAAACAATTGTGGTAAATTTAGTCAGAATTTATACAGTGTTTTCATCACAATACCTCAAGTGTCATTTGTTTTGTCGAAAGCTTTGAAAAAAATACAGCAAAAATCGAGTTCAAATTGTCGTGAAACTTTCCATGGAACTCGATTCAAAAACCTTTAGTCAACAGTAAAAACTCCCTTGTTTAAAAGCTTGCGGATACTTTGTTGTGATTATTCTAAAGTAAAAGTGCATAACGTACGCTAATGAATAGTTAAGTATTTGCCTAAAAGTTGTAAAAATTAGATAATTGTATACATCGACTAATTGAAAGGTTTTTTGTAGTTACTATTTTAAAGTTTTCCTTGTTTAGTGCTTGTAAAAAGCTTCATAGAATAGAGCGTTTGTAAGCAGATAATGGGGTTCGAATTATAAAGAATTATGCTTTTCTATTCTTTTCTTAATGGTTTCAGAAAAAAAAAATTGATAAATGACCTCGAAAAAATGAAAAAGTGTATGTTTTTGCTAAACTTTGAAAGTTTCGAGATAAGGATATACATCATTCTCAGCTAAGAAAATGTTGCTTTTTGAAACAAGGATATTTTGTTATGAGGTTGAGAAAATCAATTAAAGATTTTTAGCAAAAGATTTATGATGTTAATTCAGCTTCGGTTTATTGAAAGATCGTTGAAACGATACATTTTTTCATCTTAAGTTCAATTTTCAAGAAAAATTTTGTTCACATTGATTAACTTGGTAGATAGTAGATGAAGCAGAAACTGAGAAAATGCTGATTTGAGATAGAAACTCAATTTAATTCTCTGGGAGTTTTGAGATAATTTTACAAAATTTAGCTTATAAAGTGTATAAACATTCTCAAAGTTTTTTATTCATGCATAATTCAAGAGAAAAGTTTGTAATCATTTGATATATTAGGTACTTTATTTGAAAAATAAGATGTTTTGAGGATAGTTTTTCTAAAGTAAACCCAATCCGACATCTTCTGGAAGATGATACATAAATCAAAAATCAAAAACTTACCTTCAAGGTCTACATTTCAATATTTTTACTGTAGAGTTTTTCGCTGATTAAAACTAGGAAAACTATACAATTGTTCCATTTTGCAACTTGATCGCCTTTGCTTAATCAATTTTTTGGAACGGGCTCTTTTAGAGATTTTTAGATTTTGTAGATGTTAGGAAATAGGTTTCCTTGCATATTTCCTGAGATTTTCCGATTACAACTAATAGAGCTCCTCTTAATTTGTTCCTAAATCGTAACAATACATCATTATATTCTCGTTTGTACATATAATTTTGAATGCTTTAACTAGCATCAATTCTTTCTCACTTGAATACTTTTGAGAAATCTTCTGTCATAAATTAAGAATAAAAAGTGATTTAATAACAGAGAAAAAGTGATAGTTATTGATCTGAAAACCCTTTGTAAGGAGTTGTAGCAGAAACTATGAAACTTTTGGGTAATTCTTCGTATGGTTATCAGATCATGGATAGATCCAGGCATACAATCACAAAATATGTGAACGATGAAAAAAACTCACAAGGCAATCAATGAGCCACTGTTTAAAGACTTAACCTATTTGAGAAGGACTTATATGAGGTGGAGTTGTTGAAGTCATTCATTGAACACCGAGAACCCATCATTTTTGGTTTTTTCATACTTCAGCATGCAAAACTTAGAATGTTGAAGCTCTACTAAAACTTCTTTGACGATTTCTGTGATATAAACAAATTTGAAGAGATGGACACAGACTCGCTTTACTTAGCTCTTGCTGAAGAAAACTTATACGACTGTATCAAACCAGATAAGAGAGCCGCTTGGGAAAAACGAGGGAAAATGACTGCAGAGACTCTTTCAAGGCGGATGCAAAATCTAATTTCTTCCCTCGAACGTGTTGCAGTAAGCATAAAAAGTATGATAAACGGGAGCCGGGACTATTTAAAGAAGAATTTAGATGTACAGAAATACTATGTTTGTGTAGCAAGATATATTGCTGCTATGACAACAAGTCCGATGAGTTCAAATTTAACAGTAAAGGATAAAACAAGCGAGCTCTCGAAGATTCTGCAGATGGACCCCTGTCAAAGTAAAGGAGAGTGCTCGATGAAGCCACCAACTTAACATCTACAAATAGAGGATTCAGAACTATAAATCATTTTCATCAGCCACAAATTTTAAAATTAGCCTCCGGTACACCGAATGGATTCTAAATAGAGATAAAAAACAAGGAAATCTACCAAAACGTAACAAAGAAATTGTTACAAAGACAAAACAACAAAACCCAAATAAATTCACGTTTTATGCCAGCTACCGATTTAAAAATTGGAATAACTGTTTTAATAGCAAACTTTCATACACAAAAAGGAATCTCTAAAAAACTAGAATCAATTAGAAAAGGACCCTACCAAATAATTGCTAAACCCACTGAGGTAACATTTAAACTCACAGACTCCACAAAAAAGGAAATTGTTCAACATCGAAACAATTTACTACCTTATTACCCAAAAGAATACCCCAACGCGAATCAACTCAATTATATTCTTTCGCCTGTTTAAAAGTTATTCCAAACAATACACAAATAGAACAAGTAACAAATATAAATGATGATATTCAACATAAAAAAACTCAAAAGCAAAACAAAATTCACAAAGACGCAAAAACATCAAACCTGAATAAACCATAAAAAGAAAAAAAAATAGAAAAATGATAGAAAAAATCTTACCACAAAAAAGGAAAAATCTGAACATAGAGAATCATCACGACTTAAAAACCAACCACGGAAAATTATAGAACATTCATCCCACAATCTAAAATACTGAAGAAAGTTGAATTTCAAAAATGATCTTTTACTTCGAACAAAAAATAGATAATTGAATTACATCTCAATCAATTTAAACTTTCACATTTTCAAAAAAACATGCTGAAACACACGCAGTAATTCTAGTGCAAATTCAGCCAATAAGATTCACTCAGTCACCTTCCATATCTCTAACACCAACCTATTAGCCGACAGACATTAATCTCCAGGCATATCTGTAAAAATAACTTAAAACCTCCAGGTCAAAAATAAGCAATTTGCTAATATTTGACAACTAAACTAAATATCACGATAAAATTACAACCCTCCCCTATCTAATAATCCAAAGATCAACAAAATTTTCCCAACTTAGCCCCCAAAAACCCTCCAACCAAAAATAACAAAATTAGCCGAAAGTAAAAAAGAACCATGATCATTTGGCCTAAAGTACAAATATTTCAAAATTATCCCAGATTATCCACCAAATAAAATAAAGCAAAGAAGACCTCCCGAGCACCATAAAATAAGCCCCCAACATTTTTTCAAGAAGCTCAACCCACTCATCAAAAAACGAATAAATAATCCGACCACACTTGAATTTTGCCCCAGCAATTCAAAAATATTCGACGAACGAATCATTTCTGAAATGTTTTTCTCCTCAACAGTCGCAACTCTTAAAAATTTAATCTTAAATTTTTTATAAATCTTTTTATTGTACTTAAACTTTTGATAAAATTTATTACTAAAACTTTTGAAGCTTTTATAATCAATTTAATAATTTTTTTGCAATATCTTCCCAACTTTCCCAAATCCTTGACCCCATCTACAGGTACGGTAATTGAAAATCTATTTAAATGATACGAACAATTTTTAGTAGAACAGATACTTTTTTGCTATTCGTCATTTTTCTCACATTTTTATCATCCCTGATCATGACTATATGCAAATGTGTAAAAAAGGCAATAGTCACATTCGCCTTAGCAACAATCCTTTTAATTCTACCCATCAAAGAATATTATAATAAACATAAATCTTCCAACTAAAAAGCTTATACATCAGACACATTTTCAAAATTGCTAACCAACCACCATCAAAACCGTCTTCACCGACATCTCCCCAAGAAAAACCAATAGTAGCTACAACTACCGAAAACCCCCAAACATCCACACGCATTTCATTTCAAGACAACCCTTTTAAGCGACATGCCCGCTTATCTGAACCACTTGAACCAGTTCAGCGGCAAGCATCACTAAGTGAACCAACATATAACTTGTACCCCAGATTACAACAAGATTTAAATCGAATCCGACACATTAGTCAAAACCAAAATACAATCGAATGAAATAGACAGATAATACACCAAAGACGAAATAGAAATTTTCAAACTCCTAGAACCACTTTTAGCATACCTCAATCTCCAACACCATTAAGCTCAGAAAACTCTAGTATTACAATCCCAGATATTCCAACGCTCACAGCAAAGTACACCTAATATTCCCTCAGACTATCTAGGATCAACACCAACATAAGCACAAACACGTGAAAATCCTTTTAACCCCCAAATCCCAACGAACGATTACCCTATTGGGCAACACAAACTTACCCACAAGGAGAACCAAATTTAGTAAACGACCCAATAGATACCTCTTCAGATACAACATTATTATCCTTACAAGAAACAATATTACTTCTCTCGACACCAACGATAAGTCAAATTTCACCATCCTTTTTCCCGTTAAATATTCTAAACATTTTTGACGCTCGATATAGTGAACAATCTACAATGTACCCCTACGATTAGATTGGAACACATTTGTAGCACCTCCTCCATTATTCGGACATTATAACGAAAACGACCGACTACACAGTTGGGCATTTAATAGATTACAATATAGACAAGATATCCACGAAGATATCCGAGAACACAACGTTCAGATATTACATCAAAACAGTCTTCAACTAAAGTTCGAAATAACAGTTAAAAATAATAATATTGTACAACATCCCTATCCATTAAGCCCCCCAAATGTTACTGCTCAAACACTACCACCACCATTTATAACAACTCAAGTAATATATAAATACGATAGATATACAAAAAACACAATCGGTTATATAACATTTTTTAACCCATAGTCTGGATTATCATACCCATGTATATTTTAAAGATACTAACATTTCAACACATCTTTTTTCTAATTTTTTCCGACCAAAACACAAATCCATCTCCTCGCACAGGACCCCAGGATTTATTAGTAACACATTATGATTGTGAAAAAACGAACAAAAAACACTACAAAAATATGCAATAAATCAAGTAACACAATGCGAAACAGAACCACTAGCTATCGAAAGTACAAACGTAATAGCAAAACTATATTCAAAAGCCCGAGCAACGACAATCACATGATATAAGTTTACAGCAATATTTTCCGAAAAGAAAATACATTGTTCACAAGTTTCTAACGGAAATAAAAACAGACTTGATCACAAATCATTTTACCAAAGTAAAATAGAAAAACTTTTACATCTTAATCCCAATGGTTGTAAAAACGAATTACTCAGATTAAATCGGAAAAGAAACAAACATTCAGACAGAAAACTAGCAAATTTCCACGTCTTTGCCGATTCCGTACATCAAGCAGAACTTTTACGAGACCAAGGACATAAAAAACTAGACAAAAACACCCATATAATGGCGCACATGGACGATTAACTTATGATATACACGATAAACATTGGATAGCACACATTGGAACAAATAAACATTCAAACTGCAGAGCAGACACAAAAAATAAATGGTATTAAGAAATAATGTTCTTTGATTGCAAAATACAACTTGAAAAAACACAACTCATACGATATTTATCTGATAACACAATGATCTATCAAGGAACTAGATTACCTTGTTAAAATGATCAAGGTTATTGTGACCACACGACAAGAACCCAAGCAACAATCGTTTGGTTTCCCGAAGATACTTGCACAACATTTCAAGTAGCAAAAATACACGCGCGAATGATAAAATTTCACGAAACATATTTTATCGAATCAATCCCATATGTAGAAGTGAACCCATTTCACAAACGAGGCAATAATTTCAAAAATTCACACGATAAAGAAAATAAATTAAGACGTTTTCAGATCTTTCAAGAAACAGAATTTGCATGTAAATATACAAACCCACTCTACAAAACACAAAATTCAGAAATACTTGTCGAATACGAAAAACTTTTCGACAGGACCACTGGTAAAAATAAGTTTGACCCATATAAACGAAGGCATACCCTACACCCCAGTCAACTTCTATAAATATAAAGGTCAACCCGGTGAAAAACTAACGCCAAATCACCCAAGTACACGATTACAAGAGTTATCACTTAAAAACATAAGCTATGACATTCATTTAGACATGAAATTTTACACAATTAGTAGAATATTTCAAAAAATATCACTATCCGATATAGAAACACTTCATCAACTATGCGAAATGGAAAGAACACAAATCTTACAATCACTCGCATTAGCAGTATTAAAAATAACCTAATCAGGATATTTATTATCACGAAATAGATCAAATTTTCTTGATTACGAAGGAAAAAGTTTATGGTTTTATACTTGCACCAAAAAATTATCACCATTATACGTTTTTGAAGATAAACGTTGTTACAAAAAAAATCCCCATATTCTATAAATATAAAGTACATTTTGTCGATTTCAAGACAAACATACTTTTGGGATACCGCAGTTCCATGTGGATCAGAAAATAGCCACAATGTCGTACAATTAAACCCCGACAAAGATAAATACTATCTTCCCACACCATACCCTACATTAATGCAACCACTAAAAAAGTTTTCAACAGAAAGTATCCGAGCTATTGCTCGCATCCCAAATATTGATTTACAATCAATGGGAATATATTCTGAATCTGATATACAACACCACCTCAGAACACAACAATTTCAAGAACTACTCACACAAATGCATACCATACAACGACAATCAATCGATCAAAATTTAAGAAAACTTGCTGAAACCGCAGGATTTGCAGACATATATACACAAGACTACAGCGGATATTTTGAAGATATCAAAGATTACATATATTTAAACGGTGAAAAGTACAGACCGCAAGATATTTCACCCAGAAAATTTTTTAGTTTTGTAACACTAAAAAACGAAATTCTCGCTTTTCTAGGATGGCCCTTTTACATCTTAGAAAGATTGATTATCTTATACGCTATGTCTTATTTTATAGGATTTCTTTTCTCACTATTAAAAGGAATCTATAATTTATGTGCTATACACACACAAGTAAACAGCCAAGCAAGGGTAACACGTATTTTATTTGCCCTTTTTTTGGAATATTTTCGTCATCAATTAACAAATTACTTTTAGATGCGCAAAGAAAAGAATATCGCACAAAATTAGCCACAAGATCAAATACATACGACGGAGAACATTATAATGTAGATACAGCACCTACAGCACCACAAATACCAACCCTACCACAAAATCATCCCCTATCTTTAGTTTCCCGAAATTTTCGAAATTCAGCAATCACAAATAACCCAAACTTCAGACCAAGTTCAGCACGAAGCCCTATCCACCACATAACGACAAATCAATCACAAAGTGACAATACATATGAACAAATTATTGAACAACCCCATACCACCACTTTTCAGTCTCAACATGATCATTTTTTTAGCCCACGATGAGCCGAATAGTTGGAGCCCTCCAACGCTCAAATTCCCACCCAGCCAATCCCCAAAACCCGATCCCAATTATTCCACGTTTCGATTTCCCGCCACCCGATTTCCCAGTTATTAATATACCATCAAGCACGAATTCAGACACTAACTCAGATATTTCAGTCTTTCATACTATCTCACAATTTAAAAACTAAGACTTAGAAACTCCCGATGAATTTGCAGACTCCGAACAATCTCCCTCTACCCATATTCAAACCAACCCTACAATTTTTTCGCAACCCCGCTTTCAACCAATCCAAACCAGTCATCCACTACCAACCCTTTCCACTCCCTCTCATGCTTCCCAAGTTACCCCATCTCTTTCTAAAAGATCAAATAATAACTCCCCAGATACTGTACAAAATTCCCCAGAACTCTATAACTTTATTACCTTACAACAACAACTGACATACCCCCATACGCTTACAATCCATCACTTGTCATCCATAACCACATCATCAGGCCCACCAACACCTACACCGCTATCGTATTACACCCCATCATTAGCTCAATCTTCCACATCCACTGAAACATCCACTAGCACTTACCGAGCTTATCGCACTTTTAAACGTAAATACCCAAATCACCCATTCACAACCAAACCCGGAACAGCCAAAGAATATTTTAACCACCCAAAACACACAAATACGAAAACTTTCCTCCAAACTAACTTATAATCATTTCCACAATACACCTTAAATCCTTCTACCCTTAATGATGACACTAGAAACTTTGTTGATGAGCACGTTTAAACGCCAACATCCACTGAACATCATATTATCGTTATAATAACCCTCTTTTTTATCACTCTATAATACACAAGTTGATAATGAAAAATGCAAAAATATGCTATATAGACTCACAGCACCTCTAACACCTCGACAATTCACATATATAGGATTTAAATAGATACTAAAAACTTTCACCGCACCCCGAGCTAACGATTTCACCATCGAATATTACGATCACAACATCATACGCCCTAACCAAGATCAATTTTTAGATGAAGCCGCTTTGCCAACCCGCAACTAACCGGAAAGTTTTTCATCAAAACATCATACCTAATCACACTTAATATTTTTGATAAAAAACACGATCACATAATTTCCGAAGTACTAATCGACATGCAAGCATACCAAAGCTTATTCGACCAATTTCAGTTATTTGCACCAACCTTCCATTTTCTTTCACCACAGGAACGCGATTTGCATTGTTTCCACGATATTATGTTACGCACTAAACAGAAACAAACTTACACATATTATTGTTTCATACAAACCACTTCGATCTACACACACCATCTAGACAGCCCCACTATCGTTTTCAGTTTTTTAACTCAAAATACACGTCACCATTTTTTCTGAATTTTACGTATTGCATTAAAAATACTAACCTCCACGGCATCTTCCGTAACTACGATCCCGTTACCCAAATGTAAATATTTTGCCCCATCACGAAGACCTTCCAGGACGAAAAATCCAGTCCCTTCATCATCCCGCATGAATTCATACAATAGAGTTTGTTCACAATACTAAATATAACCACAAAATTTTCAATCTAATGCAAAACACATCTCATGAACTCGCAGTAGGCACCGAAGAAATAAAAATCATCAAAGCACTTGATTTGCTTTGGCCACTGCTACAAGTTAAAAATATCATACGCATACTAGCCATGTTACTAACAACATCAAATTTAATTCAAGAACTCTTCCCACATGGCTTTTTCCCCGACGACTAAGGTTAGTATAATTAAAAAACCTTAACTAATAAATTCGAATCGTACTAACCATTTTATATAATGTTTAAATTCTTTTCTAGTTTTCTCATCATCATCTACAAAAATGGAAAAAGTAAAATAAAAAATATAAAGATTTGTTAAACAAGAATACGATTCATACAAAACGTATTTTGCAAAAATTATTTTACTATACTAAATTTTTCGCACTAAATATTGTAGTAAATTTCATATCCAATGTAGTGAAAAATTTAATAAATTATTTCCCCAAGAAGCAATAAAGTTGAATACAATGAAAATTTATAGTTTAAATTTTCCTCGAATGTAGTAAATTTCATATATTTAAGCAATAAATTCATAAAATGAGAAAGCAGTACTAACCTTTTCAATGTTTTAAATCATTCGCACAAGAATTCTATCCATACTCGCACAGCTCGCCCACGAAGAGTTGTTTAAAATAATGATTTTATGTTACAAGTTTTCAATAACGCAACTCCAACTAACGATAAGAAGTTTCCGACTTTTCTTTAACCCGGTTGGAATGGAGTTATACACTACACCAAACTAACCAGTGCAAACGACTAAACACCACAAATCATAAAATAACAGCATGAATAAGAAAAGAAATTCAACGGTACCCAAACCGGATTAACCCAGTTTCAAACTGGATAATTTATTCTTTTGAAGACTATTATAAAGTCAACGAAAGAAATATTAAAACACAAAAAAGTCGAAAGACAAACCCAAACCAAAAACAATCCAATTTTTGAAAAAGGACACAACCAAAAGTAAGATAAGAAAGACCAGAAAAAACCAACATATACTGTTAACACAAAACAGGACCCCTTAAAGAACCAGCACGAAATCATACTCCCATTCCTGGCCTAACCCACCAGAGAAGGACGTCCTGAGCATGCTTATAGCCGGCCTAACCCAGCGCGCTACACCCACGATTTGTGACTGCACTTCAATTTTTAATAAGAGGTACTCAAATAACTGAACTAAAAAAACGCGTTTGTGAAAACAACTAACTAAGATCATAAAGAAAACCAATTAAATAAAGTTTTTAAAATGTAAATGATAATATGCAGTATATATATCATACACAACAACAAAGACGAACATCCAAGACTACATGATCCCATGACAAAATGAACAAAAGATTGGCTACGAAACAAAACCGACATGCCGTCCACAATCACGACTCAAATGATTTAGAGTGCGACTTGACTTCGCAGCAAAGGACTTCATTGAACCAGACCAATGACCACCTCGACGTTCAAGTATACGTACAGATCCGAGTTACAAGGCTTCCCTTCCAAACACGAATTTCCTGCCATTACCAAGGGAAGGCTAAACACAAGACAGTTCTCCACTAATACAGAAAAATCTGACATAGCAAACCGTTTTGAAATTGGAATGATTTCATTGTGGATCACAGTCGTTGTCGAACGATAAGAGTAGCAAGTTTATGTCCATGATTCCAGCGTTCTGGGACATCTCTCTTCAAAGAGAAACCGGACAAGAAAATTGATGTTCGCCAAATACCAACGTTCATCATCCATCCTTCAATTGCAGAAGAAAGAGATAAAACTCAAAAACTCTGTAATTCCCGGATGGGTGAAACCTGATCTAAACTACATTTTATTATTTCATAAATTAGATATTTTACCACTGTAAAATAATTAATATTAACCAATCATAATCCATCTAACTAACAACCCACTTATTTGTAAATGCTGAAATTTCTTGTATTTTCAGCACCAGAGAGATTTGAATTTAACTTATAAATTAGTTGCCTCTCCTCGAGAACTTCAGCAGCCGCAATAAAACCAGTATACTCTAGATCTTTTGAGCCTAGCAGAGACTAGTTAAACACCCTGAGACTAGTAGATATAAGGTAAGATTAGGATCGGTATTAGACTAAGAAGTTGCACGAATCTATCCGGCCGAAAATAAGATACCGTTACGAGCAGGCGGTTTACCCTATCCGAAATTACGCTATGAGTTATACACCTCAAACATAACTCAGTACTCTTCACATCCACAGCTACGAAATGCACTGGGTATTTGCTCTTGCTCTTTGGAGCTAATGTCGATCCCACCAAATATCGCGCTCTCGATGGTCTGCGATAAGTTTCATTTCAGGTTCATTTCTGCATCTATCGCTTCTCTCCATTTTCCTATTTATTTTTGCTCAGTCTGCAAAACTCCTGCGAACACTTCTACACTGATGGCCATGACCATCTCATTTTTCTTTTCTAGATTCAATATGACTCTAAAGAACCAAACATACTGTAGAATCCTAGTTCAGTCACTAGATTCACCTCGGTTCCTCCATGGCAGTCTGCGATCAACTCCGTTTCCATTTTTGCTTTCATCACAATGTTCCCAAACGATTTTGTCAACTGCTTGTATTGTCTCTCATGAGTTTTCACGCAATCCAGACTTCCACAAATGTGACCTTCCAGTCCACAGACTTCTGCCAGGCAGCTACCAGGTTTGACCCAGTCTTTTGGTCCCCAGCCAGGCAACTCCACTTTATCTTCCCCGTTGCTCTTACAGGCTGTTGTCATCAGGAATACCTTTTCTTCTTTTGATCTTATCCTTTCTTCTGAATCATATTCCCCGCGAGTCAGTCCGATCATGCACCATGCGAACCTCAGTTGTAATTCAAATCTCACCTAGGGTGCTGCAATCAGTGCGTGTATCTTCGGCGTAGTCCTGATTTCTTCTTCGAAGTACCGTAACACTACTGCTTTCCATGGAAGTCTCACCAATTGCTCAATCGTTTCTGCCTGCATCTCAGACGACGCTAGATTCCCGTATATTTTCTGCTTGAGAGTGGTGCCTTGCATCATTGTCTCCAGATAATCTTCCATGGCACTCTTGTCTTACAGAACCATTAAGTGTCCTCTGGCCAAGTTTCTGTACTCCAACGTCTCCATGCATCCACCGGCGGGTTCATCTGTTTATACAGTCTCCGACACTGTGTGTCGGTTATATTCCTCTGGCACTAAATGTCCAACAAAACTTCCGTTTCCGCTCATTGGAGACGGTTTAAAGTCTTGCATGGTACTTTCTCCACATTGGCTGAATGTTTCCATTTCCAATGTTGCTCCAGTCAGAGTTTTGGAGTCACTCATTTTGGATTTATCACCTGTCGACTTTATCCCTGCCATGACAATGGGTGGCACCATTGCTACATCCGTCAACATTCTGTCTCTGCCAGGCAATCGATCATCACCTTTTCCCAAATCCATGACTTCTTCGACTCGTTTCCTTTTGGCTGAGTTGACAGCTTTTATCGATATTTCCGAATCCATCTTCGTCTTTTCCACTCTCCTCGGTATCACTTTGCTGCCTATTTGTCCTATTTTCATGGTCGCGGTGATGCACCTCCCACTCTTCTTCAGGTAATGTTCCCATGAAGGGTAGTCTGGCAGTGCCTTCTATCCTTCTTCTCCTCGGTGGTTCCACGAGGAGTCTTTGTTCACTGTCTTTAGAATTGCCCGGAGAGCTGCTCTCCGGCAAATTCCGGTTCATTTCCACAAAAGCTGATGGAGGTTCCAGTGTTGAAGTACCTTCGTTTAATGGTTCAGTCGCTTCCAACGTATCCGCGTTGTTTTCAAAATCACTGAGGAAATTGAAATCCAGGCTGGATACTCCTCCTGTTGATGCCTTGTCTTCTTACTTCTCAACTTGATCGATGTCCTGTTGCACAGGTTACTCCGATCGACGGCTTCCTCCCAGCATATCATCTCCTATCGTCGTTGGTCTGGAACGCTCTCAACCTAGGAGTCTTCACTGCGAAGACTGCTTCGAGCAACATCCTTCTTATCGGAGTGAATTCAGGGATCTCCTCTGGCAGCTTCCTGTAATCACCCCAAACTCTCGTCTCTTCTCTCACCTTGTGGTATGCTGCAGTGAGACGAGGAATACTGGTGATATCACCGTTTCTCTTGTCATAGGGCCCTAGATTCCAGAGCTTCAGAAATACCTCACTGTTCCCTCTCTCTACTTCTCCCATACGATCACGGAAGTGATCGTCAAAGTTGACGACCGTCATTTAAGGCTCTGATTTTTTTGCAAATAACAAATCTTCGCTCATTCATGAGTTCCCGCAATACGTGCTGCTCACACCAGTTCAGCGCACTCCCGCCCACTGCTGATATGAGGTCCATGTGCAGCACCGACCTCCTGTATGCTTCCACCTTAACATCAGGGAACGCAAACGTGACTAATGGTCCATAGATTACTGACACAAACTCCGTGGCTCCTCTGATCAACGCTAAGGGATCGGTCCTCATAGCTTAGCTCAGATCAGTTAGCAAGGACATGCTCCCAACCTGTCGTCTCACGTGTTCCTCCCTCTCAATCGTCTGATCCTCTCCTGTTCCATAGCGATTCTGCTGCAAGAGATACTGGATAAGAGTATGTCTCAAATATCTTATCTTAATCCACGGATCTGTGGCTTTCTTCACGTCGAATCTCCTCACATTATCTCTCAACTGTTCTGCGTAACGTGTCAAGTTCATCAATCCTCCCAAGTTTCCATGTGTTATTGCGATCAATGTTAGAAGTCCATCTAACCGCTGTCCATCTAAGTTCTGAACTCCTTCAGTGAGCAGTACCACCGGTCGTCTCGCGAAGTTTTCTGCTCCAAAGGTCACGAACAAGGCTAGTAGTTCAACGATTGATACTTCCGCTACTGCTTGGAGGAATTCTGTTATCAAGTATCGCGGCTCCCAGCCCTTCCAGCATGCTATCAGTCCGTTCAAAGCCTTCTTCCCCTTTCACTCTCTGGGTCCAAAAAAATTCCAGTGTCACTTGGCACACTCTGTTCACAAAATCGGCAGTCTTTTCCCCAGCATTTTCGGCCAGGTTAACCTCCTTTACTAAGTCAGCATGGATCTTCTTGATCATTATTGGGCCTTGCTGAAAAGCATCCGCACCCAATGCCGCTACTCGAGGAGTGGGATGTAGCCACTGGTTAGCCTCTGGTTTGGTTCTCGAAACCATCGCTTCCAAGTGAGCTCTAGTTTCCTGGGAATTCTTTCTTCTCTCTCTTGCCTCCTTTAAGGCCATTCTTAGGAACCATAAATGATTTGACATTGCTCGATGGTCTTCGTCTTTTCCTGGTTTCAACTTGAGCTGTCGACTGAAGTTGGACAGTTCCAACCCCAGCACTTCGTCCAACACTGGCATGTGTAGGTAGTGAATCGTCCTTAGATTCCCTCATCGCATTCGAGATATCCGACCACACTGCAGGTAGTTCAGCCCTGAGTGGCCTCAGTTTCTCCATCTCTATCTCGCGATTTAGGACCGATATGATTACATCATATTTCCTTTCCGAGAGCAAAGCCACTTTCGCATACACGAACTTTAGTCCATCCGGGATACATACATACCCTGGAGACAGCGGGAGTTGCACTTCAATTTTTAATAAGAGGTACTCAAATAACTGAACTAAAAAAATGCGTTTGTGAAAACAACTAACTAAGATCATAAATAAAACCAATTAACTAAAGTTTATAAAATGTAAATGATAATATGCAGTATATAGATCATACACAACAACAAAGACAAACATCCAAGACTACATGATCCCATGACAATATGAACAAAAGATTGGCTACGAAACAAAACCGACATGCCGTCCACAATCACGACTCAAATCATTTAGAGTGCGACTTGACTTCGCAGCAAAGGACTTCATTGAACCAGACCAATGACCACCTCGACGTCCAAGTATACGTACAGATCCGAGTTACAAGGCTTCCCTTCCAAACACGAATTTCCTGCCATTACCAAGGGAAGGCTAAACACAAGACAGTTCTCCACTAATACAGAAAAATCTGACATAGCAAACCGTTTTGAAATTGGAATGATTTCATTGTGGATCACAGTCGTTGTCGAACGACAAGAGTAGCAAGTTTATGTCCATGATTCCAGCGTTCTGGGACATCTCTCTTCAAAGAGAAACCGGACAAGAAAAATGATGTTCGCCAAATACCAACGTTCATCATCCATCCTTCAATTGCAGAAGAAAGAGATAAAACTCAAAAACTCTGTAATTCCCGGATGGGTGGAACCTGATCTAAGCTACATTTTATTATTCCATAAATTAGATATTTACCACTGTAAAATAATTAATATTAACCAGTCATAATCCATCTAACTAACAACCCACTTATTTGTAAATGCTGAAATTACTTGTATTTTCAGCACCAGAGAGATTTGAATTTAACTTATAAATTAGTTGCCTCTCCTCGAGAACTTCAGCAGCCGCAATAAAACCAGTATACTCTAGATCTTTTGAGCCTAGCAGAGACTAGTTAAACACCCTGAGACTAGTAGATGTAAGGTAAGATTAGGATCGGTATTAGACTAAGAAGTTGCACGAATCTATCCGGCCGAAAATAAGATACCGTGACGAGCAGGCGGTTTACCCTATCCGAAATTACGCTATGAGTTATACACCTCAAACATAACTCAGTACTCTTCACATCCACAGCTACGAAATGCACTGGGTATTTGCTCTTGCTCTTTGGAGCTAATGTCGATCCCACCAAATATCGCGCTCTCGATGGTCTGCGATAAGTTTCATTTCAGGTTCATTTCTGCCTCTATCGCTTCTCTCCATTTTCCTATCTATTTTTGCTCAGTCTGCAAAACTCCTGCGAACACTTCTACACTGATGGCCATGACCATCTCATTTTTCTTTTCTAGATTCAATATGACTCTAAAGAACCAAACATACTGTAGAATCCTAGTTCAGTCACTAGATTCACCTCGGTTCCTCCATGGCAGTCTGCGATCAACTCCGTTTCCATTTTTGCTTTCATCACAATGTTCCCAAACGATTTTGTCAACTGCTTGTATTGTCTCTCATGAGTTTTCACGCAATCCAGACTTCCACAAATGTGACCTTCCAGTCCACAGACTTCTGCCAGGCAGCTACCAGGTTTGACCCAGTCTTTTGGTCCCCAGCCAGGCAACTCCACTTTATCTTCCCCGTTGCTCTTACAGGCTGTTGTCATCAGGAATACCTTTTCTTCTTTTGATCTTATCCTTTCTTCTGAATCATATTCCCCGCGAGTCAGTCCGATCATGCACCATGCGAACCTCAGTTGTAATTCAAATCTCATCTAGGGTGCTGCAATCAGTGCGTGTATCTTCGGCGTAGTCCTGATTTCTTCTTCGAAGTACCGTAACACTACTGCTTTCCATGGAAGTCTCGCCAATTGCTCAATCGTTTCTGCCTGCATCTCAGACGACGCTAGAGTCCCGTATATTTTCAGCTTGAGAGTGGTGCCTTGCACCATTGTCTCCAGATAATCTTCCATGGCACTCTTGTCTTCCAGAACCATTAAGTGTCATCTGGCCAACTTTCTGTACTCCAACGTCTCCATGTATCCACCGGCGGGTTCATCTGTTTATACAGTCTCCGACACTGTGTGTCGGTTATATTCCACTGGCACTAAATGTCCAACAAAACTTCCGTTTCCGCTCATTGGAGACGGTTTAAAGTCTTGCATGGTACTTTCTCCACATTGGCTGAATTTTTCCTTTTCCAATGTTGCTCCAATCAGTGTTTTGGAGTCACTCATTTTGGATTTATAACCTGTCGACTTTATCCCTGCCATGACAATGGGTGGCACCATTGCTACATCCGTCAACATTCTGTCTGTGCCAGGCAATCGATCATCACCTTTTCCCAAATCCATGACTTCTTCGACTCGTTTCCTTTTGGCTGAGTTGACAGCTTTTATCGATATTTCCGAATCCATCTTCGTCTTTTCCACTCTCCTCGGTATCACTTTGCTGCCTATTTGTCCTATTTTCATGGTCGCGGTGATGCACCTCCCACTCTTCTTCAGGTAATGTTCCCATGAAGGGTAGTCTGGCAGTGCCTTCTATCCTTCTTCTCCTCGGTGGTTCCACGAGGAGTCTTTGTTCACTGTCTTTAGAATTGCCCGGAGAGCTGCTCTCCGGCAAATTCCGGTTCATTTCCACAAAAGCTGATGGAGGTTCCAGTGTTGAAGTACCTTCGTTTGCTGGTTCAGTCGCTTCCAACGTATCCGCGTTGTTTTCAAAATCACTGAGGAAATTGAAATCCAGGCTGGATACTCCTTGTGGTATGCTGCAGTGAGACGAGGAATACTGGTGATATCACCGTTTCTCTTGTCATAGGGCCCTAGATTCCAGAGCTTCAGAAATACCTCACTGTGCCCTCTCTCTACTTCTCCCATACGATCACGGAAGTGATCGTCAAAGTTGACGACCGTCATTTAAGGCTCTGATGTTTTTGCAAATAACAAATCTTCGCTCATTCATGAGTTCCCGCAATACGTGCTGCTCACACCAGTTCAGCGCACTCCCGCCCACTGCTGATATGAGGTTCATATGCAGCACCGACCTCCTGTATGCTTCCACCTTAACATCAGGGAACGCAAACGTGACTAATGGTCCATAGATTACTGACACAAACTCCGTGGCTCCTCTGATCAACGCTAAGGGATCGGTCCTCATAGCTTAGCTCAGATCAGTTAGCAAGGACATGCTCCCAACCTGTCGTCTCACGTGTTCCTCCCTCTCAATCGTCTGATCCTCTCCTGTTCCATAGCGATTCTGCTGCAAGAGATACTGGATAAGAGTATGTCTCAAATATCTTATCTTAATCCACGGATATGTGGCTTTCTTCACGTCGAATCTCCTCACATTATCTCTCAACTGTTCTGCGTAACGTGTCAAGTTCATCAATCCTCCCAAGTTTCCATGTGTTATTGCGATCAATGTTAGAAGTCCATCTAACCGCTGTCCATCTAAGTTCTGAACTCCTTCAGTGAGCAGTACCACCGGTCGTCTCGCGAAGTTTTCTGCTCCAAAGGTCACGAACAAGGCTAGTAGTTCAACGATTGATACTTCCGCTACTGCTTGGAGGAATTCTGTTATCAAGTATCGCGGCTCCCAGCCCTTCCAGCATGCTATCAGTCCGTTCAAAGCCTTCTTCCCCTTTCACTCTGTGGGTCCAAAAAAATTCCAGTGTCACTTGGCACACTCTGTTCACAAAATCGGCAGTCTTTTCCCCAGCATTTTCGGCCAGGTTAACCTCCTTTACTAAGTCAGCATGGATCTTCTTGATCATTATTGGGCCTTGCTGAAAAGCATCCGCACCCAATGCCGCTACTCGAGGAGTGGGATGTAGCCACTGGTTAGCCTCTGGTTTGGTTCTCGAAACCATCGCTTCCAAGTGAGCTCTAGTTTCCTGGGAATTCTTTCTTCTCTCTCTTGCCTCCTTTAAGGCCATTCTTAGGAACCATAAATGATTTGACATTGCTCGATGGTCTTCGTCTTTTCCTGGTTTCAACTTGAGCTGTCGACTGAAGTTGGACAGTTCCAACCCCAGCACTTCGTCCAACACTGGCATGTGTAGGTAGTGAATCGTCCTTAGATTCCCTCATCGCATTCGAGATATCCGACCACACTGCAGGTAGTTCAGCCCTGAGTGGCCTCAGTTTCTCCATCTCTATCTCGCGATTTAGGACCGATATGATTACATCATGTTTCCTTTCCGAGTGCAAAGCCACTTTCGCATACACGATTTTTAGTCCATCCGGGATACATACATACCCTGGAGACAGCGGGAGCAGGGCTCTCGGTGTCATCTTGTTGAAGGAACCCTCTTTCAGGGTATACACTACTTCACCTATTGACTCGAGGACATCTTTTATCGCTGGCCATACATCGCTTTATTCCGTCGTAGGCTCTCTGAGTCTGATCAGGAAACCCCTGCTGTGTAAATGGTCAGTGATGCCAGTAAACAAGATTGTGATTGGGTTCATCTCTGTCTGTCTTTGTACCCCGATCCCTCTTGACACGGATTGCATTTGGTACAGATCGACGGCTGCCAACATTATAACATCCGGTCAAAACAGAGACTTGGAAGTATCAACGAAGTCTCAATTTGCTACTATCATAATCTTGGCCTTCCTCATTTCTGTCTGTCGTACGCGGCAAAGATAATCTCATCTTTTTTATCGCTTTTAACCCGCCGTATGTTTGGGCATCACCTTCTTGATTCACTTGCTTCGGGTACTTGCTTCACTTTTCTTTCACGTGTCTTGGGGGTGCGTTCACCTGTCTGAACATGTTGTCCAATCGGTGCCCTCGTCGTCAAGAATCCCCAGATCTTTATTCCCGATATACTTCATCGTGATTTAGTCATGCGTTCACTGGACCCAATGTGTTGTTAGAGGGTAGTCTCTACATATCAGCAAACCTCAAGGCCGTCGTGGAGCTGAAGTTTATGCCAGCAGCTATCAATCAATCTACGCCTGTTATCGAGTACAGTCCGCTGACCAATAACATCGTTCCGTTCAGCATCCTCATGGCATCCGCTGCGAAGCGCACCGTCTTAAGGTTCAGTTTCATCAGGTTTTCTTTGTATACGTGACAGGGAGAAGGTATGGGCCTCGACCAAATCAAGGAGCCTCTATCAGGACGTCTCTCCTCTTGATTGTACTCGTCGTCTCCGATCTCGTATCCGATGTCGAGGTGCTGGCTGTCCTCACCGTCGGGTTGACCGGCCATAATCTTCGTCTGGGATGAATGGTCTTCCACATGTGCGCTTCTCCCAATCGATCTTGAACGTCTGTTTTTTGAACAGGTTCGCTAGAGCTCTGCAGTTTATATTTTGTCACGTTCCAAGCGTTTTTCCAAGTAAGGGGGCACAAAGGTGGTAATTGCCGGTTCGTTTGATGCTCCCTCTTCCTTCAGCACTCCCAAGGCAAAGAATTCTACTTCCAATTCATCCCTCGCTCTTGGAAAACTCTGTTCAACCAAACCTGTCCTTCTGTATATCAAAGTGCTTCTTCCTCTTATGAGCTTCTCGAGATGTTATTTTTCCCAACCAGGATAATCATATTAGGGATTCTTCCTGGGTTCATCAATTCCACCATTCGAAATAACTGGGCTATCGTCTCGCCTCCAAAAGCCATCACTGTGGTGATCCAGTAGGTCCTCAAGTTTGAGAGCACTCTGACCAAGCTGTCGCCCAGAATCAGATGTGATGTCCCCAGTGATGGTTGCTGCAGGTTTACTGCTGGGTTCCAGGTCGCTCGATTGACGCAGACGCTCGGATCCGCCCCCGGGTCTCCTGTGAAATTTTACTCCAACGGATTATTTTTTTGTAAGTCTGCCACCCTGGAGACTTTCTTCGTCGGCATCTTTCGTATCTTCCTTTCTGGGTCTTTAGAGCTCCACATTGGTAGCGTTGTATCGCTAACTCCCTGTTTGGTCATCGCGTCTTGGGAGAGCTGTACTCTGCTCGTATCGTCGATTGTTCCATAGGGTGCAGTCGCCCCGGAACCTGGCGCATTCCTATTGGCGACTAGTCGTCCAGCTGTCCTTATCAGCTTCCTCACCGTTTGCTCCACGACTGGGTCACCCAGGTATCACTCGGGTCCAGGATTGTCACTCGACCTGTTGTAGTTGGGAGTCGTGTTTCTGTCGTTTGATTCAGTTCTCGAGGCGTCAAGAGCTCCATCGGGGACTGCCCACGAGGAATACTCCTTGCAGCTGCAGGTATCACTTTTACCACGGCTGTTGTCAACGCCAACCGCTCCGATCGCTCTTTTTAATCCCGCCTCAAGCGTCAATTTCTTCACCCTGCTTTTTGTTGCAGTCTTCAAACAATCTCTTCCACATGTCTCTATCTTCCTCCGTACTGAGTATGGTCTTAGTCATCCCATCCAGCTCCTTTCTGGTCCCTTCCAGCTCATCTTTCATCCCATCTAGATTTTGCATGATTTCGTTCGTTTGAACCCCCTGTTCTACTCTCGCCCTATTTGGTGGCACAGCTGTTCTCAGTGGTGAACTAGACGAGGCAGCCTCGCTGTTCATCTCCTGATGGTTTCTAGGTCCCAGAACTTCGCAATCCAGGCTCGTTCGCTAAGTCACTCCCTGAGAGAGCCCCGTTTCTCCACCTCATCACTCTCATGATGGGGCGGTCTAGTACTTCCCTCTCTCTGTATGCTGCCATCAATAGGAATTCCGTGGGCGGTCACCACGGTTGTCATGCACCAAGATGTTTATTAGGGCGGTCAGCAACATGACTACCTCTGGGTCCTCCAGAGCGAAGTCTCGATCCATTAGCCGACGATAGATCGCATCTACCATCGGTCCTACATATGCATCTGCTAGGTCCATTAATTCATCCAAGTTGAAGTTATCCCTTTTTCTTTTTGGGTTCGATTCGATTTGATTTAATGATTTGACTCAAGTGAGTAGTTAAACGATCAATCAGGATCTAGAAAAGAGGTCACGGATATCACACTTGTCAGTTTTTTTTTTAATTCTCGTTAAAATTTGTTTAAAACAGTCGGATAAAAAGGTTTTCATCCTAAATTTCATAAAAATCAGTCGGTCTCTAAAATTTTCGAATTCGACCTAAGATTGGACAGTCCAAACTTTGGAACAATTCCTAAGATCTTCATTCAGTTGTTCATGGTCACTAACTCCTTCTTACCCAGGATTTTAATAACATAACACATAACATAACATAACACACATATCACACTTTACACATACTTTAGTCTGACACCCTCTTGCAGGTTACCTTAACTCAGCCTATAATTAGGTAATATTCCTTATGTAAGTATACTTGTATATTAGTATCAGACAAGATTACATGTATGAGCGCGTACAGTTCCCGAGGATGCAGTCGTCCTCTGTTCGGATCGTACACTCGAAGCGAGAGCTCCTTCACTTCCCTTTCCACAAGGAAGTATCTCAACATTGTCAAGGACAAGACTAGGTTATCCGGGTCCACGTGCTGCTTCTCCGTCACCTGTGTCACCAAGAAGCATGGGTATTTTCCCGTTATCTGTGACGACTCAGGAGGCAAGGCTGCTACGCCCCCTATTCATGGTCTTTGCTTCCAAAGGAGTTCCATGTTTTTATTCTATTCTCTCTTAAAATCTGCTGCTAACGCTGTCCCAAAACTCATGTCTGCTGTGATTGCTATCGCACATGTTCTTTTTGTGAGTATGAAATCGCTATCTGTTAATATTATGCTTCTTGAATGTTCATTTGGTAAGTTAGAATATGACTCAACTACACTTCCTATATCAGGTTTCTTCGGTTCTTCGCCTCTTTATGCTTCTAAGTCTCCTGTATCTCTTGTCTTATCTTTCTTAACTTTCTTATTAATAAATTTTCAGTGTGGTTAAGTCCTACCCCCACTCCTCGGACAAAAATATCCATCGACGTCCTCGTCGATCGCATACCGGATATCAAGTCGAGATTGGAAGCCAGAATGAGTAGTTGCCCTTCCTGGGCAGCCCAGGAAGGATCATCTTGTTCTGTTTTTATGTATTTCATGCTTTCACGATCTACATCTTGAATCGTGACGCTGGTCTCCTTGGGTCTGATGTCATCTGATTGAGCCATTCCAAGACACACAGATTTGTGAGATCTTGTTCGTAGGATTCCTGTTGCTCGTCTTCGACTTCTACTTCGGGTTTCGACCGGTCCTCGATCCATTCCTGGTCGTGGTCATCTACTATGTCGATGTCTTGTGACACGATTATTCCCTCTAGACCCACCACTTCTACCACTATTTTTTAAGTTCTATCCTGTCTATTACAAAGTCGCCACCGTAAGGATTATATTCCTTCTTGGATCTTGTCACGTCGTTCTGTCGAGTCTGTATCGTGAACGGAAGAAACGTTTCCAAATTCTTGAAGACCAACATTTTTTTGGGGTCCTGCCAGTCCTTTTCTGCGTAGGGTAAAGTTTCATCATCTGCTTCAATCACCTCATTTGGATCCAGGTCCAGTGTTATACTTGTTCCTTCCTCTACGATTTCGTTTCCACTGTTCTTTTCCCTGGTGCCTTTCTCGTTGACCTCGCAAGCAGGGTCCATCATTAGATAATCCACTTCTTCCATGTCTGCAGGTATACAACAGTCTTCTGTCGATGGGATGTGTGGCTCAATGTTCTCGTAGTGTGTGGCACGGCCAGTACTCAGTCTATAAAAGCGCCCCTCCTGGTGCACTTCCGTAATCATGAAGGGCCCCCTCCCATTTTTAGGAGCTTTTTCGTGCCTTTCGGTGGTATAACAATCTGAAATAGCGATACGTAGTCTCCTACCGAGTAAGCTTTAGCACCAGCTGCTTTCTTTCGAATCTTTTCCTCTGCCTTGCCTGTGCTCGCTGAGTATTTCGCCTACACAAGTCGTTTAACTCTTGCTGACGTCTAATCACATTCCTCACGTAGACCTGTGGAGACGTTTTCATTCCCTCAAACTAAGGTAGAAAAAGTTAAAGGGCAATGACTTCTCGTGACCGGTTAGCATCTATTGTGGACTTACTTCGGTGGTGGAGTGTTGCGTGCTATTATAAGCTCCCATCACCTGTGGAAGGTATCTGCCCCAATCGGTCATGTATCGAAACAACATATCCTCAGCATCGACACTAACGTTCGATTCTGCCTTTCCACTAAGCCATTCGTCTGTGACTGGTATGTCGTAGAGTGAGCTTGAGCAACATGTGAGCGTCTCATAAGCTCTTTCGTGAGTTCTCTTAAGAAAACTGTTCCGTTATCCGATTGAAAGGACATCGTACAACCATGTCTCGCCATCCACGTAATGATCAGGTGGTCGCACGTTTCCTCCGCTGAGGCAGCAATGCAGGGCACGGCCTCTGCATACTTCCTGAAGTGATCTATCATGACCAAGACTTGAATATAACCACTGTCTGTCATGCATATCTTTTGGTAAAATATCTGCACCACTTCGTTGAATTCAGACGACTCGATCGATTGAAAAAGAAATCGCAATTTCCTTGGATCTTTTTCTGTTGGCATGACAGACACGCTGTTACCCACTTCTCACATGCCTTTTTCAGTCCAGGACCCAAAGTGCTTCAGGATCCTCTGATATAATTTGTCGATCCCCTGATGGCCCATCTGATCATGCGACTTGAATAAGAGTTCTGTCTGATAGAGTTGCGGCAACACTATCGCGTTATACTTGTATAGGACTTTGTCTTCATCTCTTCTCTTGCAAGCCACAATCCCGTCCTTGTTCAAATATAACCTTCCCTCTTTCTGCATTAAATACTGTCTCAGAATACGGTATCTGTCTTCATCCAGGTCACCTTTGTCCGGTGCACCATTTTCTATCCACCTCTTCAGGTTGCTTGTCATGCGGTCATTTCTATGCGCCCTTAGTAGATCCGAGAGTCTATACCTCGCCTTAAAGTACGTGTTCATGACCATCATCTGACTATTCAGCTCATTGGGCTGGTGTGTGTCTTCTTCCTTCTTAAAGCACCAAATCTTCGCCATCGACTGTGTTTCTTGTTTGAACTGCTGAAGATCAGTCCTGACTACCTCTTTTTCTGGCAACAGACTTATCGAACGTTCCGATACCGCTATTGTTTCCAGATCGTCCGCTGCGTTGCCAAAGACTCTTTCGCTTGGTATGAGGTAGCGATCACTGTCAGGGTCCTGGTATACGTCTCTATCCAGATCCCTTGCTCGAGCTTCCACTAGTAGTGTGTGGATCGCTAGTTCTGACAGTTCCGATGCCGAGCTCGAGTTCCTGTCTGAGTAGGTGTCAATTCCTGAGTTTCGGGAATCGTCGTCTGTTGAAGAGTCTGTGACGGAGTCCGCACCCTCCTCCAGATCAGTTCTGAGCCTTCTTCGCAACAATCTGAACTCTTTCGAACAAAACTTTTTTCTCCCGGTCCTGTTTCATCTACATCAGACTCCCCGGACAGACTTCATTGTCCCGGATGTTGGGCTTGAAATCCCCGGACAAACAATCTTGCACCAGGTTTCGCTTAACCTTCTCACGTTCTGTATCTTGGTCCTCAAAGGTAGAGTTTTCTTTTGCTTGTCTTTCATCTGTTCGTTCCGCCCAAATGAAGTACTGGTTAAAACCTCGTGGGGTATTGAGGATATTGTTTACTGAACTATTGTCCTGCAATCCCTCTCATAGTCTTTGTGTTGTCGTATTGACAGCATGATTTTCACCTTCTCACTGACTGTCAGTAATGCCATGGCTGCTGCCCACTCATGGTCATCTCTAGTTACCTCTTTTCTCTGACACTCCAACCACCATCCGCATCAGCTGTGTTGTGATCTGCACCGTCTTATCCAACAATGAGAGGCTGTTTATATTGATGCGAGAGAGTTCCTGCTGGACCAGGTTTGAGCACAGCAACAGATCCAAGGGCACCGGGTCCTTCTTGGAGAGAATCTTTATGTCCGCTGCTTTCTCTACAGGTAACTCAGGATGTCCTGGAATTGGATGTCCAGACTTGTCCAACCATCTCGTTAAGGGAAGCGCTTCGTAAGTTTTTTTGTCCAGAAACGAGAATCCTTCCTTTATTTCTGCCTAATTGGGTTGATTCTGTTCCAATCTTTCATAGAACTCAGTTTTCTTGCTGAGGTTGTCAGCATTCTGGTGTTTATCACGCATCATGTGCTCTATTATCATGTGGTGGCCACCAATCTTACTATTTGTCTACCAATATAACTCTGATCCATCGAGTAGGTCTTCAACCAGGATAACGCTCTGTTGTCGCCGAGCAACTTAAAGGGAGCGCTCCCAAGTATGCGCGGTACCTTTCCACGAATGTGACTACTGCAAAATTTATGCTTTTGGTGCACAATATTTCACCTCAGTGTCACTCAAAACCTTGCTGCCATAAGCAATGGGACAGAGAACCGTTCTTCCAACCATTCTTGCTCCTGATGCAATATTCCTGAGATGGCTACTACTGATACGTCTCTGTCAATAACATACATGCCTTTCTCTATATACATGCCTAGCACTGGTGCTTCGCACAGTTCCCGTTTTATGTTCTCGAAAGCAACTTATCGTTCCATTCGAATTTCTTTCCTTTGTTTCGCATCAGCCTCCGAATTGGATACTCCTTGTCTGCTTATCCTTTTATGAACTCACTTTAATAAATGGCAAACCCTATGCTCATGAATTGTGTGTCCGTTCTCGGTGCCTTCCATGTTAACACAGCCTCTACTGCTTCCGGATCCGGCCTACACCATGCCTGTCCACCATCCTTCCCAGATACTTGATCGAAACCCTAAGGATTTCACATTTCGATGGTTTGCATTTCAAGCCTGCTTTTTTCATGCATCTAAAGACCTCATCTAACCGATCATTGTGGTCTTCCAGTGTTGGTGTTGCTATAACACATCACAAGATTCCCGTACTATTTTGTCACTCTGATCAAAGCTGTGACATTCGACCAGAATGGCCAAAATGCAATCTCTGCAGATATCGAATTTTTAGCAGCGAGCCTTCTGAGTTGGTGATTTGGAAGGATTAAGAGCGTTATTCGAACGATAAAACAAAACGTGAAGGTTGAAGGATTCGGAAATTCAAAATTTTTAAATTTCGAAGTGATTACGTAACATTTCTGAGAAACGTCAGAAACGGCCATTTTGGCTAAAATGAGAAAGAAAAACACAACAACAATAGCTGCGCTGACGACAACTACGAAAATCGTGATTGAAAAACAACAGCAGATTGCAAGAATAACAGAGAGCGTTCCGAGTTGCAACTATTGTGCCGCTACAATAGTTGCAAGGCCGTTGCGAACAACGGTGAAGGGTGGAAGACAGCCTTCCGGATTACGAAGAAATCAAGATTAACGAGCTTGATTCAGTGAATTCAAGAATCCGGAAGGATTTCGGAACTGAGACTTTTGTCTTTTTATATAAACTTTTAGCTTCCTGTCATGTCCTGACTTGAATTTAATTAATATCTGGATTCATTTTGATAAGGATGAGAAGCTAGGAGTTGGGAGGAAAGGGTTGATCCATCATCGATGGAGATGATGATTTTTATCTACTGAACAACTCAATAAATAGTATAAGCCCTGTTTTTAGGAGTGACCTCGTGGTCTGGGGATACTGAGACCCAGCCATGGGCTCACTATTTTTGCATGTAATCAAGTTAATTTGAGCGTTCTGGTCGAAGCCGGAGAACAGTAACGTTTTTGTCGACCCGATGTTAGAGAGACCACCGAAAATACTGGCTTGGTAGAGACGGTGAAAAGCATGAAAAACTCTGTTTAGACGTTAGCCAGTCGTCTGAGGACTTAGTTTTGTTTTCCGTCGATATGTATCTTCCGGGCGAATGTTACATACATGTTTTTATGGCGCTCCTGGGTGTTATTCTTTAACATCATGACCGGCAGAACCGTTAACGAGCACTCCGCGCCGAGCCCTTAATAGGCCTAAACCGCCGGGGCGGAGGGGTAGTTCGGAAAGCGGAAGCCTTCCCGATTACCGTGAATAGTTTTTAAACCTAGTTAAGACCGAAAATTCACGAACCAGGAAGGGTGGGGGGAATCGCGAACCCCTCGTCCCCTGAGTGGTTTGTGACCAAAAACACTTAAAAGATATACGTAAAACCAAACAAAAAGTAGTATAGTTCCCAAGAAAAACAGAAAAACATAAAAAAAACCAAAAACAGTAAAAAAGTTAAAAAAATCAGTAGAAAACATCCCCCCAGACAAGATGTGATCCAACCCCCCCCCCCCCCGTTTGTTGTTGATAGATATATTGTTGTCACAGGCATTTATATCAGTCAGGATTGTTACGATCAATTTTGTGGCCCGTTTGTGAGGCTTGTACTGTCCGGTTATTCGAGCATTTAAGCACGTTAATGATAAATTGCGCTCAATCCGGAAGGGTCAGCTGATTTGCGCTCAATTCGGAAGGGTCTTGGGAGAAGACCGATCCGGCAAGCAGTAGAAGGAGCCACAAGAAGGGGCTCAACGACAACAACAATCGACTGTTGGGTATCGTTAACAAGTTTTGAATCCCATTTGGTACAAAAAGTAAGATAGTAATATGTGGGGGGCTCGACAGTGCTGCACTGTAGTGACCCTTCACCGAACTGCGAATATCCTAGTTAAGCACCTTAATTCGGATATTAAACAAACCCGGAGGGGTATAGTATTACTACTATCATTACTTATATAGCTTATATTAATAAACTATAGTGTTTTTCAGTGAAATACAGAGAAAACAGACTGGTTTTTAGGGTCAAAATAGAACCGGATAACTTTAGTTCGGAAGTGGTTGGAACTATTTTGGTACAAAAAACCAAATTTTCCAAAGTTTTGATAGTACAAAACACTATAAAGTCAGAAATTTTTTGAAATTTTTGAGTTAGGACAGTAAAAATAGTTGTTTGGACAACGTCCACTAGTGAAACTACGAGTTCTGAAACCCGCTACCCGAAAGCCTTCCGTGTTGCCGAGAAATTGAACTTAACGAGTTTGATTTGGTGGATTTATCAATCCGGAGGGGTACAGGTAGCGTAGTTTTTCGCAATATTTTTCAACTAAAGCGTTTTAGATCGGGTCTTTTGCATTGAACTAGAAGAGTATAGGCCTTCTGAGCTCGGATCAATATCTTTTAGGTCAAAAGGAACCGAATTGCGGAAAAAGTTAGGTGGAACCTATAAGAGAGAAATTTTTTGAGTTTGCAAGAAAGACGTTTTGGCTAATAAATTTTCGACAACTGGACAGATCCAGTTGATCTTGGTACCATTAGATCAAAAATTAGCTAAACTTACTGGTAAGAAGAAGAATTACTCGAAAAAGCAATCGCGAAAATTTTTTGAGATTGTTTTTAGCAAATTACTCAATCAGGAGGGGTACACCCTTCACGTTTTATAATTTTTTTTTGGAAAACCCTTAAACCCCTACCAAACGTGATAGCGATTGAACTAAGTAACTTAGGACAGTTCTAGACAAAAAGGGAGGGCTAAAGGCACAAGAAGACCTTAAAAGAGCCGAAATTAGGCAAGTGATAACACCCTTCACCGTTAGTGTGAATTGTCAAATAGGAGGCTTAACTTCAATCCGGAGGGGTCAGGGAAAGGATCATATTTCCTTCCCAGTTAATTCGAGCAGCATAACAGCATCGCAGAACGTATCCAGTATCCAGAGGGGTATAGGCTGAAATCAAAAAATCTCCGGAAAGCTACTTTAAAGAACCAAAAGGCTCCCAATCCGGAGGGGTCAAAATTTTTCAAAGTCGCTGGGGTCCGAATCCGGATGGGTCTAGTTTCCACAAAACCGGAGGGGTCCCAATCCGGAGGGGTCTCCTATTAACTAACTAGGAGGGATCCTAATTCGGAGGGGTCTTATTTTTACCAATCCGAAAGGGTCCTATTTTTGCCAAGCCGGATGGGTACTGTTTTTTGTCAACCCAGAGAGATAAAAATGTTTTAAGGACTTAGGTAAAACAAAAGAAAGACAAGAGTGCGAGGCATTAGGTTATTAAGACCTAGGCTAGGAACCAGTGGCTGCACTGGTAACTTGCCTTTCGAATAAGACCAGACCAAAACAAAACAGGTAGGACCTCGGATAATCGCGACACTAAGTCTAAATTGAAAAATAGTGTAACTAATTGGTGTAAATTGAAAACCAATACGTTTTTACGAGAAGTGACTGCCCTGAGGGTTGTAGTAGGTCTAGCTCGGGCAGTCCGAAGGCAGATAGGTAAGACAGTACTCGGTGGGTGCAATAATCGCCCACTTGAGAAAATTACTGCCTTGATAGTTTTGTCTGTTTGGTGCAGCACCAAGCGAAGAAAGCTTTTTCTTCCAAAAACAAAAGTTCGACTATTGTACTAAGACCGGCTAAAATACAATACACATACGTTTTTCATAGAAATATTCTTAGTCTGTTACTTTTGATTTTAAATCAACATAAACTGTGCTTGATTGGGTAGTGAGTACACTATCTTTTAATTTGACTGATAACATCATATTGTGCTAGTTCTCAAATCTTACGACCAGTAATTGATTAGTGTGATCAAATTATATACAAGGTGTATTCTGATAACATACAGGGATTCGTGGTCACTATCTAGTAGAAACTTGTGAAACTTTTTGTGTTGTGTTATTTTTATTAATAGTCAGACTAGAAAGCCACCAGAAATCAAATTGAGTGTATAGGCTTGAGAAGGTACAAATAGGAAATGAGTCTAGACAAGTCAAGAATACCTAAACGAGGTAATAGTTCCAGGAAATTCATACCTGAGGAGCAAAGAAAATCAATGACTGATCCTTTTGTGGAACGGATCAAACGAACAAGGGACGGCAAAAGGAAGATGGTTTCAGGCAGAATTGTTGAAGGAGAAGTCAAAAGACCTCAGAAGAGAGAAAAGAAATATTGGAAGTGGAGGTCCACCCGGACCAGGCCATGCAAGACGGCGAAGAGATGCATGGGCTGGAAGGGAGAGGCGGAAGGCCAGCGAGCGAATCTACTCCGGTAGAACAAGGTCAGGATTTGGCCACTTCCACTGGACACTGGATCGAGCGGAGATGTCGTAACTGTCCGACATCTCTACTGAAGTTGTGGCGACCAGGAGATCTCCAACAAACCATACCATGATGGCAGATGTAGCAGAGAAACAGACTACGTCTTCATCGTTCACAGAAAGAATGGAAAATACCTTTGGGAACATCTTTCCATTTACAATGGGAGCGGGCACAGGAAACGAAGGTAAATCCCAAGAGGAAGAAGAGGACGATGACGAGCAGGTGGACTCTGGATCCTGCTTGTGAAGTTAACGAGAAGGGCACCAGGGAGAAGAACGATGGAAACGATGTTGTAGAGGAGGGAACAAAAACACCACTGGACCTGGATCCAAATGAGGTGATCGAAGCGGAAGATGAAACCTTACCTTATGCAGAAGAAGATTGGCAGGATCCCGAACAAACAGAGGTTCCCAAAAATTTGGAACCAGATCTTCAAGACTCGCTGCAGACTCGACAAGGCGACGGGAAGAGACCTAGAAAGAAATACAACCGTTACGGTGACGACTTTGTAGTAGACAGGATAGATCTGAAAAAGATAGTGGAAGAAGTGGTAGGTCTAGAAAGCATAACAGTCTCACAAGACATTGACATAGTAGATGATCACGACCAGGAATGGATCGAGGACAGGTCGAAACCCGAAGTAGATTTCGACGAAGAGCAATCGGAATACTACAGAGATGATCTCACAAATCTGCGAGTCTTGGAGTGGCTGAACGAAATGACATCAGACCCTAAAGAGACCAGCGTCACGATTCAAGACGTAGATCGCGAAAGCGCGAAATACATCAAGACCGAACGAGATGATCCTTCCTGGGCTGCCCAGGAAGGACAGTTACTCATTCCAGCTTCTAACCTCGACTTGATATCCGGTATTCGATCGACGGGGTCTTCGAAGGATATTTTTGTCCGGGGAGTGGGGGGTAGGACTTACCCACACCGAAAACCTGATAATAAAAAAATTGAGAATAGCACGAGAAACAGGAGATTTAGAAGCAGAAACAGGCGAAGAACCTAAGAAACCTGACATAGGGAGGGTAGTTGAGTCATATTTTAACCTACCAAATGAGTATTCAAGTAGCATAATAATAACAGACAGTGATTTCACACTCACAAACAGAACATGTGCGATAGCAATCAATGCAGACACAAGTTTTAGGACAGCCTTAGCGGCAGATTTTAAGAGAGAATACAGAAATGTGGAATTCCTTTGGAAGCAACGACCAGGAGTAGGGGGCGTAGCAGCCTTATCTCCGGCGGCATCACAATTACCGGGAAAATACCTATGCTTCTTGGTGACGAGGGCGACAGAGAAGCAGCACGTGGACCCAGAGAACCTAGTCTTGTCTTTGACGAGGTTGAGAGATTTCCTCTTGGAAATGGACGTGAAGGAGCTCTCGCTTCCAGTGTATGATCCGAACAGAGGACGGCTGCATCCTAGGGAACTGTACGCGCTTCTTCACGTGATATTCTCAGATACTAATATACAAGTATATCTGCATAAGAAATATTATTTAAGTATAGGCTGAGTGACGTGTAGGGAGGTGATAGGATAAAGACTAAATTATGTGTTGTATTATTTTTATGTGTTATGTTATTAAGATCTTGGGTAGGTAGGGGTTAGTGACCATGAACAGCTGAATGACGATCTTAGGAATAGATCCAAAGTTTGGGCTCTCCAATCTTGGGTCGAATTCCAAAATTTTAGAAACCGATTGATTTTAATAAGTTTTAGGATAAACATCTTTTTATCTGAACTGTTCTTAAGCAAATTTTAGCATTTTTTAGCGATATGTATATTAATATGAAACTGACAAGTGTGATATTCGTGATTTCTTTTCTAGATCCTGATTGATCATTTAAATTACTCACTTGAGTTAGGACCTTGAAACCAAATCGAATCAAATCAAACTTGAAAGGAATAGTATGGACAATTTCAACCTGGATGAATTGATGGACCTGGCAGAGGCATATATGGGACCGATGGTAGATGCGATCTATCGTCGGCTTATGGAACGAGACTTCGCTCTGGAGGACCCAGAGGTAGTCATGTTGCTGACCGCCCTGATCAACATCTTGGGGCATGACAACCGTGGGGACCGCCCCACGGAAGTCCTGTTGATGGCAGCATATGGAGAGAGGGGAGTACTAGACCGCCCGAATATGAGAGTGATGAGGTGGAGAAACGGGGCTCTCTCAGGGAGTGACTTGGCGAATGAGCCTGGATTGGGAAGTTCTAGAACTTACCAACCAGGTGAGATGCCTATGCCCTCCAAGCCTAAACCTGGGCTGACGAGAATGCATCAGGAGATGAAGAGCGAGGCCGCCTCGTCTGGTTCACCACTAAGAGCAGCTGTGCCACCAAGTAGGGCGAAAGTAGAAGAGAAGGTTCAGACGAACCAAACCATGCAAGATCTGGATAGGATGAAGCATGAACTGGAAAGGACGAGAAAGGAGCTAGATGAGATGACGAAGACCATGCTCGCCACGGAGGAAGATCGGGACATGTGGAAAAGGTTGTTCAAAGACTGCAACAAAAAGCAGGGTCAAGAGCTGGAGCACTTGAGGCAGGATTACAAACGACGATCGGAACAGATGGCATTGGAAACCGCAGTGGAGAAAGCGATACCTGCAAGGAGCAATCCTCGTGGGCAGTCCCCGATGGAGCTCTTGACGCCTCGGGAAATGAGCCAAACGGCGGAAACGCGACTCCCGCTAAGATCAGGTCGAGTGACAATTCCGGACCCTAGTGACACCTTGGGTGATCCAGTCGTGGAGCAAACGATGCAGAGGCTGATAGAAACAGCTGGACGACTAGTCGCCAGTAAGAAAACACCAGGTTCCGGGGTGACTGCACCCTATGGAACGATCGACGACGCGGGCAGAATACAACTCTCCCAAACAGTGGTCAGACCAGGGATGAGTGACGTGACGCCACTCATGGGGAGCTCGAAAGCTCCAGAAAGAAGTTTAGAAGATGCCATCGAAGAAATTGTCTCGCGTAATGGACGTACGAGAACAGTCAATTGAGATACAATTTCACGGGAGTTCCGGAGACAGATCCGAGAGCTTGCTACAATCGAGCGAATTGGAGCCCAGCAGTGAACCTGCAGCAACCACCACTGGGGACATCACATCTGATACTGGGAGACAGCTTGGTCGGAGTTCTGTCGAATTTGAGGACCTCGTGGGTTACCACGGTGATGGCCTTTGGAGGCGCGACAATAGCCCAGTTATATCGTATGGTGGAACTGATGATTCCAGGGAGGAGTCCCAATGTGATGATCCTGGTTGGGAAAATGACATCTCCAAGGCTTCAGATGAGCAGGAAGCGCTATGGGAATCATTGATGTTGTGCTTGTTTACAACCGCTTGGCAGAAATTCAATTGCGCGGTACTGACCGTTTGCACTGTGCCAATGAGCGCGAGGAGCTTGACAGCTGCAGGGAGAAGGCATAACGAAGGAGTCGTCAGGTGGAATAATATCTTGAGGAATCTCGCAAGCCGGAATGCCGGAAGAACGATCCTCATGGATATTGAACATGCGTTGAGAGCCATGGACCAGGCCAGACTGACCACGGACGGCATCCACTTCGATAGCATCGAAGGGCAGGCTTGGTTGAATCGAGTCTTCCAAGAGCGCTTGGACGAACTAGAGGCGGAACTCTTTGCTACAGGAATACTGAAGGAAGAAGGAACGACGAATGACGCAGTGATTACGACCTTTGTGCCCCCTAACCTGTAAACACGCTTGGGGACGGCCCCGGCCGCCACGAATTATAGACAACAGAGTTCCAGCGAACCGGGTCAAAGGACAGAGGTGCAAGACCGATTGGGAGAAGCACCGTTGAGGAGAACCATTCATCCTCGAAGAAGACTAGGACCCGTTAACCCGATCGAGGAGGCAGCCATCACGTCTAGATCTGACACAAGATCGGAGACGACGAGTAACAGTAGAGAGGAGAGACGCCCGGGCAGAAGCTCTTCGATGTCGTCAAGAGCCATACCCTCTCCCTGGTATGTATACAAAGATGAGTTAATGAAGCTGGATCTCCAGAGGGTGAGCTTCATCGAAGACGCAAGGAGGATGCTGAATGGAGCGAGACTGTCCGTTAGCAGGCGGTACTCGACAACAGGTGTAGACTGGCTGATAGCCGCCAGTATAAACTTCAGCTCTACAACGGCCTTGAGATTTGCTGATCTAGAGGGACTGCCCCCTAATAACACAATGGGACCGGTGAACGCGAGACCATTGCTAGATGTGAGTTTGAACCATGATGAAGGGAATTGAGAGGAAAGACCAGGAAGATTTCTGACAACGAGAGCGCCGATTGGACTACATGTAAAGATGTTCAGGCAAGTGACGGCACCCCCTGGTCATGTGAAAGAGAGAATATACCCGAAACTAGTGAATCAGAATGGTGATGTCCAAAGATACGGTGGATTGAAAGCAATAAAGAAAGATGAGACCATCTTCGCCGCCTATGACAAGGCAGAAATAAGGAAGGCCAAAATCATGATTGTGGCGAATTCAGAGTTCGTGCAAACTTCCAAGTCTCTGTTTTGGCCGGACGTCATAATGTTGGCAGCGGTCGATCTGGACCTACTACAGGCAGTGTCCATGGCTATAGGGGTACAAAGGCAGACGGACATGAACCCAATCACGATCGTGTTTGCTGCCGTCAATGACCATCTACACAGTAGAGGTTCTCTGAGCAGACTCAGAGATCCTACAACGGCAGAGAATGCAGTATGGCCAGCAATAAAGGACATCCTTGATTCGATGGGTGAGGTGGTGGATGCAACGAAAGAAGCGGCGTTCAATAAGATAACACCGAAAAAAGTATTCGCGTTGTCTCCGGGGTAATATTGTCTCCCGGATGGACTGAAGTTCGTGTATGCGATTGTGACCTTGCTGTCGGAAAGAAAATATAATGTGATCATATCAGCCCCAAATCGCATGATAGAGATGGAGAACCTGAGGCCACTCAGGGCTGAACTACCTGCAGTGTGGTCAGATATCTCGAACGCGATGAAAGGATTCAAGGACCATGCGCTGCACATGTTAGTTTTGGATGAAGTGCTGGGATTGGAACTGTCCAATTTCAGTCGACAGCTCAAATTGAAGCCGGGGATAGACGATGACCATCGCGTAATCGTATCGATGTCGAACGATTTATGGTTCCGAGCAATGGAAAAAACAGGGGAAAGCGCGAAAAGGAAAAATTCACTAGAGACGAGAGCTCAATTGGAAGCGATGGTTTTGAGAACGAAGCCGGAAGCCAACCAGTGGCTACACCTGAATCCTAGAGTAGCGGCATGGGGTGCAGATGCTTCTGAGCAAGGCCCTGTGATGATCACGAAGATCCATGCCTACCTGTTGAAGGAGGTGAATCTGGCGGAAAATGCCGAAGAAAAGACCGCTGAATTCACAAACAGAATGTGTCAAATTACCCCGGAAACCTTCTGAACCCAGGAACTGAAGGGACAGGAAGGCTTTGAAAGGACAGACAGCATGCTGGAAGGTTTGGGAGCCGGATGGACCGCGTCCTTCTTGGCAAAAGTCTACCCGAAAGTTTCTCATTACTTGATCAAGGAATTCCTCCAAGCAGTAGTGGAAGTGTCAATAGTGGAACTAATAGCCTTGTTCGTGACGTTTGGAGCACAGAGTTTTGTGAAGGGGCCGGTGATGCTGCTCACCGAAGGGATCCAGAACTTGCGGCTAGATGGACTTCTGACATTGATTGCGATCACCCACGGAAACTTGGGAGGTTTGATGAGATTGACACGTTGCCCAGAGCAGATGAAAGAGAGAGTGAGGAATTTGGATCTGAAGAAGTCCACGGACTCGTGGAATAAGATGAGAGACTTAAGACACACTCTTATCCAATATCTCTGACAAAAAAATCGCTTTGGAACGGGAGAGGATGAGACGATTGAGAAATAAGAGGATGTCAGACGATATGTTGGAGGCATGCCCCTGCTAACCGATCTGAGCTTAGCCATGAGAACCGATCCCTTGGCGCTGATCAGAGGGGTCACGGAGTTCGTGACAGTGATCTATGGACCAGCGGTCACGTTCGCGTTCCCTGACGTTAAAGTGGAAGCGTATAGGAGGTCTATGCTGCACCTGAACCTCATATCAGCGGTGGACGGAAGTGCACTGAACTGGTGTGAGCAGCGCACGTTGCGGGAACTCATGAGTGAAGATATGTTATTTGCGAAAATATCAGAACCAGAGATGACAGTAATCAATTTTGACGATCACTTCCGTGATCGCATGGGAGAAGTAGAGAGAGGACACGTCGAAGTGTTCCCGAAGCTTTGGAATCTGTGGTCCTATGATAAAACGAATGATGAAATAACCAGAGTGTCTCGTCTCACTGCAGCATATCATGAAGTGAGAGAAGGAACGAAGGACTGGGGTGATTACGAGAAGCTGCCGGAAACAATCCCTAAATTCCCTCTGATAGGAAGGATGTTACTCAGAGCAGTCTCCGTGGTACAAACTCCTAGATTGAGAGCATTCGAAACCAATTAAAGGAGAGTAGGGAATTTTGAGGCAACGATGGTCACATCTTTTGTGGGAAGAAATGCCGCTGTGTTACAGTACACACGATTTGCCTATACGGATCAAGCGACGAGAAGGCGATTAAGCAACGGCGCGACTCCCAAGCCTGGAAGATTTGACGAAGAATGGGCGGGACTAGGCTTGGCGCCTATGAAAATAAGAGGCAGGACCGAGCTGCCTGAGGCCTCTTTGATCCTGACTTGTGTAAAATCGGAGATGAAAGTAGTAGGAACGCTGCAAACGAGAACTTTCTTAGCACCCTTCGGCCGCGGAGAAATCAAAGTGGTCCATGGAGAGGAGGAAGATAGATCGGCCGGTACATTGCTCATACTGAGATTCCCGGAAGAAGCCGACAATGATGAAAAAGGACCGTCGAGCTCGAACAAGGATAAGTCAGAAGTAGATGACGGACGAGAGGACGGATAGGGAGGAAGCCGTCAAACCGAAGAACCCATGCAACAAGATCAAGCTGGTGGGGAAGACTACAGGGCATCGACAGGAGGAACACCCAGCCTGGATTTCAATATCTTCAGTGATCTTGAGATCAATGCAGATACGTTGGAAACGACAGAGCCAGCGGATGAAGGCATCTCGACACTGGAGCCTCCGTCAGCTTTCATGGAAATGAAACGGAATTTGCCGGAGAGCAGCTCTCCTGGCAATTCAAGAAATAACAAAGCATCCTCATGGAATCGCCCAGGAGGAGAAGATTAGAGGGCTCAGCTAGAGTACCTGTCTTGGGAATATTGCCCAAAGAGGAGTGGGAAGTTCATCACCGAGACCATGAGAGTAGGACGGGATGCAAATTGGACAGAGTGGCGTTCTTGGAAGAGGTCTGGACAGTAGTTCAGAGCTATGGGACCCAGTCCATCCTCAAAACAGGTCTCAACCGACCATTGATGCGGGAAGTCCTTGATAAGTTTGACGAGTGTGAAGGGAGATTGAGTGAGTTGTTGATCGATTCGGCCACTGACCAAAGTGAAGCGAACTCTCCCATCAAGATGACGCCGCAGGACAACAAAGGAGGTGGTGTATCTGTCAAGAACCAGGAAAGGGACGATGCGATCGAAGTTGGTGATTGATAAGATCAATGAAATGAAAATGAAGTTAGGCAGCAGAGTGATGCCGAGAAGAGTAGGAAAGACGAAAGTGGATTCAGAGATATCGGTGAAAGTTGCGAATTCAGCAAAGCGAAAGCGAGTTGAAGAGATCATGGATTTGGGACAAGGTGACTATCAATTGTCTGACACGGATAAGATGCTGACTGATATAACGATGGTGCCACCCATTCTCATGGCGGGGATAAAGTCAACAGGCTATAAATCCAGAAGGAGTGACCGCACTCTGACTGGAGCAACCTTAGAAATGGAGATACTCAGCCAATGTGGAGAGAGCACAAGGAGGGACTTTAAGCCATCTCCCATGAATCACGGAAAGGGAAGTGTCGCAGGACAACTAGTGCCAGTGGAATATAACCGACTGACAGTGTCGGGGTTGTGTCGATACATGAACCCACCGGTGGATACATGGAGCTGTTAGAATACCGAAACTCGGCTAGAGGGTATTTGATGGCTTTAGAAGACAAGGGTGCCAAGGATGGTTATCTGGAGATAATGCTGCAAGGCACCACCCTCAAGCAAAAGGCGTACGGGACCTTAGCGTCGTCTGAGATACAGGCAGAAACGATAGAGCAGTTGGTGAGCCTTCCATGGAAAGCAGTAGTATTACGGTACTTCGAAGAAGAAATGAGGACTGCGCCGAAAATACATGCTCTCATGGCAGTACCTTACGTAAGGACAGAGTTACAATTGAGGTTTGCCTGGTGCCTGATGGGACTGACTCGCGAAGAGTACGATTCGGAAGAAAGGAAGAGATCAAAGGGAGAAAAGGGTTTCCTTATGACAAATCTGAGGGATCTGATGATCCAAGAGGGAGAAGCAATAGCGTTTGCGAAAAGGAGAGACGCTCTCTGTTTCATTCGATTCATGATAGAACAGATCTCAGTACCAGCATTGAACACCTGTGTCAAGATGCTGAGGGAGGGCGATGCGCGAGCGAAAGTCTTACTCTTGCTAGAACTGCTGGATATACATCAAGGCAAACCGATGAGGGTGAACATGAAAGAACCCGAGGAGTTAGCGCCCATGAGAAAGATAGACGAAATCAGGAGATTCTCAAACAAGGAGCTGAGACTCACTAAAGAATCTATGGGGGCATTGCCGAAGTCCAGTGAATACTGTGGACCAATTAAGAAGAAGTCGTACAGCTACGTATCCGGAGCTCCTGAAAGAAGACATACGCGATTGCTTCTTCGATTACGAACAGGCAGTGTTGCTAAGATTCTGGATGTCGAGAATTGTGACGATTAAGAGCACTACCAATCCTCAGAATAAATTGGGATTGATCTTGGAAGAAGAGGTGACTGCACCTTCCGTACCAAAATCCGCAAAAAAGTGGAGTTTGGGTTGGGATTCTCAGATGAATTGCTGAGGACGAGCTTGATGGTGGTGTGGGAATTGATGAGGCCATCATGGTGTCCTAGTCCCAACGCTGACTCGATATTAAGGGCGACACAAGACGTGCAGAGGGAACTGAATGCAGACTGTAACCTGCGTGACCTTAACATCATATATAATGTGATGACAACGGCCTCTAGGAGCAACGGGGAAGATAAAGTGGAGTTGCCTGGCTGGGGACCAGAAGACTGGGTTAAACCTGGTAGCTGTCTGGCGGAAGTCTGCGAACTGGAGGGTCACGTTTGTGGAGGTCTGGACTGTGTGGAGACCTTAGAGAAACAACACAAGCAATTGATGGCGGTATTGTTCGGAAACGTCGTGATGAAAGCAAGGACAGAAACGGAACTGATAGCAGATTGCCATGGAGGAACCGAGGTGATTCTAGTGACTGCACTAGGATTCTACAACATGTTTGGTTCTTTAGAGTCACTATTGAATCTAGAACAGAAACATGAGATGGTCAAAGCCATCAGTGTAGAAGTGTTCCCAGGAGTTCTGCAGACTGAGCAGAAATACATAGGAAAATGGAGGGAAGCAATCGAGACGGAAATGAACATTAGACACAGTGAGACTTATTGTAGACCATCAGGAGCACGATATTTGGTGGGTTCAACATTGGCTCCAATGTGCAAGAGCAGATACCCTGTACACTTCGTAGCAGGAATGGATGTAAAAAGTACGAGAACGATCGTGGATCAAGCCTACTCAGTGCCAAAATGTGTGAGACTAACAAGAAAGTCTGAAAAATCTTATGAGTTGCTATGCATGAGTTGCTATGCTATGATGTTCTCAACAGTTCCAGCGAGAACCAAGGAAGAGTTGGAATCGATACTGGGAAAGAAGTTTATGGGATACGTGAGCGGGAACTTCAGTGACTTTGAGAGACAGAAACAGAGAGGATCAACTGTTACAGATTACAATACAGTAGACGAAAATGATGAAGTCCACCGAGTGATGATGGAAGTGGAACCATTACTGGAAGCTTCGGGAAAACGTAATTGGAGGAGCATCATGTTGACACATGATGAGTTTCCTTGTCACTGCTTGCTGCAGACTTGGTGTTATCCCAAGCGTAGTAATCTTATGTTGATCTGGGACTCTGGAGAGCTGCTCTCCATGGGTTTACCAGACTCATCATAATCCATAACAATAGTGATAGTGGGAGTTATGATGGTAATACGATGGCTGGAGGCTCATGTGAGGGAAAACAATAGACATGAAGCGCCAACGAGAGAACAGTTGCATAATTGGATTGTCTAAAAGATTTAGATCTTTTTGAGACAATGTGCAAAATCCTAAACATTCCGATGGAAGTGAAGAAGATATGGGCAAGAAAACGATTGATGCCATGGTTCAGAGCTAACATGACTGCATGGTTATTTGAATACGCTAAGAAGCATATGTTGAAGCACGGCAGAGTGTACAGTGGATATCAGCTGGACATTGGAGCGGGAGCCTTCAAGCGAGCTTTCGGGACTCATCGGAATGCAGTGACCACCGCAGTGAAAAGAATTTCCAGGACTAGTGAACGTAGTGGAAAGGAGAAGGCGGAGATGTTGAAGGAACATTTGGAGAGAATTGTGACGTTGTGTCTCCACAGCAGCTTCTGCAGGAACAGAGAATCTAACGTGGATTCCCTACCTTGTTGCAAACAGAGGGTAGAAGAGCAGAAGTGTTGGAGGACTGCTTCCAACATCGTCAGGATAGCTAACGATGTGTTGCAGGACACATAGACTGAAAGTGCAGAGTCAGTATCACAGGAGGAGGAGATGGAACATTGGCAAATGGTCGAGAAAACAAGAAGCAAGGAGTAAGAGAATTAGAAGAATTTAGAAGTTTTAGAATTTCTAAACGACGAAAAAGAAGAAAACAAAGGAGTGATGAAGAAAAGTTAAAAATGAAGAATTGTTTTATGTGTGTGAAAAACTCAAGTGAGAAACCAAACAACCAAGTTGTAATTGAAAACTGAAACATTTAGTTGAGTTTTGAACATTGGAGATTTTGTTGCATTTATAAATTTGCATTTTGATTTTTAGCGAAGTGGCTTTAGAGACACTTATTATTTATTTAGAAAGGCTTAAGAGGAAAGTATATATAAATATTCCAGCCTGCATGATTGTTTTTAATCACTTAGGACGATTGATCACTTTGTGGTGACATGAAAGACTTGAGTAATTTCTTGGAGAGGGAGATTGTTGCATTGTTTTTTCTAACCACAGAGTTTCTTAGTTTTAATATTCAGGGCAATAAACAAGCAAGATTTCCGAAGGGAAGGAGCATAGTGGGATAATTTTAGCTTGTTGGTTGGCAGGACTGTCCTGCAAACCAACATTTTTTAAATCCAAGAGAAAAAGTTTTTAATCAGGACATTGACATTGGAAGTCAGAAAAGACGTTTTTATCTTGGGTCAAATCCTTAGTGTGCAGATTAATGAAAGAATTTGAAGGCTATATTGATGTAGTATGATGCCATTTGTGTCGCTGTGACGCGGATAAAAGTAATTTCGTGCATTTTGTAAACTCTGTTCGATGACACTGTGCCGATTATACGAACATTGCGAGATTCAATGAGGACATTGACCGGACTGTCCAGGGAGTATGTGACATTCGACCATAATGGCCAAAATGCAATCTCTGCAGATATCGAATCTTTAGCAGCGAGCCTTCCGAGTTGGTGATTTGGAAAGATTAAGAGCGTTATTCGAACAATAAAACAAAACGTGAAGGTTGAAGGATTCGGAAATTCAAAATTTTTAAATTTTCGAAGTGATTACGTAACATTTCTGAGAAACGTCAGAAACGGCCATTTTGGCTAAAACGAGAAAGAAAAACACAACAACATTAGCTGCGCTGACGACAACTACGAAAATCGTGATTGAAAAACAACAGCAGATTGCAAGAATAGCAGAGAGCGTTCCGAGTTGCAACTATTGTGCCGCTACAATAGTTGCAAGGCCGTTGCGAACAACGGTGAAGGGTGGAAGATAGCCTTCCGGATTACGAAGAAATCAAGATTAACGAGCTTGATTCAGTGGATTCAAGAATCCGGAAGGGTTTCGGAACTGAGACTTTTGTCCTTTTATATAAACTTTTAGCTTCCTGTCATGTCCTGACTTGAATTTAATTAATATCTGGATTCATTTTGCTAGGATGAGAAGCAAGGAGAAAGAGAATTAGAAGAATTTAGAAGTTTTAGAACTTCTAAACGACGAAAAAGAAGAAAACAAAGGAGTGATGAGGAAAAGTTAAAATTGAAGAATTGTTTTATGTGTGTGAAAAACTCAAGTGAGAAACCAAACAACCAAGTTGTAATTGAAAACTGAAACATTTAGTTGAGTTTTGAACATTGGAGAGTTTGTTGCATTTATAAATTTGCATTTTGATTTTTAGCGAAGTGGCTTTAGAGACACTTATTATTTATTTAGAAAGGCTTAAGAGGAAAGTATATATAAATATTCCAGCCTGCATGATTGTTTTAAATCACTTAGGACGATTGATCACTTTGTGGTGACATGAAAGACTTGAGTAATTTCTTGGAGAGGGAGATTGTTGCATTGTTTTTTCTAACCACAGAGTTTCTTAGTTTTAATATTCAGGACAATAAACAAGCAAGATTTCCGAAGGGAAGGAGCATAGTAGGATAAGTTTAGCTTGTTGGTTGGCAGGACTGTCCTGCAAACCAACATTTTTTAAATCCAAGAGAAAAAGTTTTCAATCAGGACATTGACATTGGAAGTCAGAAAAGACGTTTTTATCTTGGGTCAAATCCTTAGTGTGCAGATTAATGAAAGAATTTGAAGGCTATATTGATGTAGTATGAAGCCATTTGTGTCGCTGTGACGCGGATAAAAGTAATTTCGTGCAATTTGTAAATTCTGTTCGATGACACTGTGCCGATTATACGAACATTGCGAGATTCAATGAGGACATTGACCGGACTGTCCGGGGAGTATGTGACATTCGACCAGAATGGCCAAAATGCAATCTCTGCAAATATCGAATCTTTAGCAGCGAGCCTTCCGAGTTGGTGATTTGGAAAGATTAAGAGCGTTTTGTCCTTTTATATAAACTTTTAGCTTCCTGTCATGTCCTGACTTGAATTTAATTAATATCTGGATTCATTTTGCTAGGATGAGAAGCTAGGAGTTAGGGGGAAAGGGTTGATCCATCTTCGATGGAGATGATGATTTTGCTATCGAACAAAAACAATAATAACTCAATAAATTGTAGGAGCCCTGTTTTTAGGAGTGACCTCGCGGTCTGGGGATACTGAGACCCAGCCATGAGCGCACTATTTCTGCATGTAATTAAGTTAATTTGAGCGTTCTGGTCGAAGCCGGAGAACAGTAACGTTTTTGTCGACCCGATGTTAGAGAGACCACCGAAAGTACTGGCTTGGTAGAGACGGTGAAAAGCATGCAAAACTCTGTTTAGACGTTAGCCAGTTGTCTTAGGACTTAGTTTTGTTTTCCGTCGATATGTATCTTCCGGGCGAATGTTACAAGCCTGAGCCATCAATCTTTGAAAAGTGGCCGTTGCGTTGCACAATCCGAAGGGCATTCTCTTCCACTGGTACAACCCCAATTCACACGCGAATTCGGTCTTATCTCTATCCTTCTTCCGCAGAGGGACCTGCCAAGTCCAATGTGGTGAAGAACTTTGCATCACCAAGTTCAGAGAGGCTCTCATCTGTTCGCGATATCTGGTACGCATCTTTTATTTTCACCGCGTTCGAGTAGCGAAAGTCGCAACAAAACCTAAGCTGCCCCCTTTCTTTTTCGCCATTACCACCCCGCAAGCCCACGGCAATTTCGAGGGTTCTATCATGTCGTATTCGATCAATATTTCGATGTCCGCTTGGCACGCTTCCGACTCATGTGGCGTCATTCGTCTCTATGGGGAACGGCGCCTTCTTCAAGTTCGATTTCGTGTTCGACGAAGTTACAGCAACCGATGTCCGCCTTATGTTTTGAAAATACATCTGCGTTCCGATTTAAAACGTCCCGCAGTAATTCGAAATCTCCCTCGCCTATTTTCCCTTTTAAGTGTTCTTTCTCTGAAAAACCGGTTTGTCAGATTCTACTTCATATGACGAGGAGCGTTATGGAAAATTCGATCAGCTCTATAAGCCGTCGTCCGTTTCGGACTTCATTGAAAGCAACTTATGGATAGATTTTAGTTCATTAATCCTTTTAAAAATTGTATCTTTATTGTCATGATAAGCCCAGTCTTTCACACTATATTTCTTCAAGTTTTGTGTTCTTCATAGCCGGTCCTCATCGGCAAAGCGTAACCAAAATTCTTTCCATGCTGGATTGAAACTGTGGTTCAATAACACACAGACAAACAGCCCGTTTCGAGTTACCGAGAAACTCCGGCCTAAAATTACCGAAATTTGACTATTTGGATTCGGCACCAAACATACCTGTTTACTATCACTTAACGAATTTAAATTCCTCATTCTAAAAATTGCCACCACAGCCTGCCCCGGCTGTAGTTTTACTTTTGTATCTAAAAAGTTTGGTACCTCGTTTTCGTCTGTTATTATTCTATTAATTTGTTTCTTAACATACTTCCGATCCGCGTTTATAATCCCTAATAGACCGTTGTTCAAGTCAATAATCACGTCAAAACTCCTGACAAAATCTCTGCCCAAGATGAATTGGGCGGCGTCGTCCAAATTCTCTACTACCAGGAATTTCATCCAAAACTCCCGTCCTCTCATGTGAAGAACCAATATCGGTGTTCTTCCGGCCACGTAAATCGCTCCTCGGTTGGCTGCGGCCAGTCGGAGATTAGTCGGAGTTAGATCCTCCCTCGTGAAGCCCACTCTTTCCCAAATTTTATCTGCATCACACTCACTACCGCTCCTGTGTCCAGAAGCCCTATGACTCCGATTTTCTTTCCATTGGCGTCGAGCAGATGTGCAGTCACATCTGCTCCGTATCCAATGTGTAGTGCGTTTTGCTCCATCATGGCGTCATGGCCTATCCAGCGGACTTTTAGTTCCTACTCACCCAAATATATCTGCCCTATCTGATCACTGTCTGCTGTCTCATATATCCTAGTGTAGATACTGATTCCATCTACGTTCAGCATCACTTGATACGGTCGATAGACATCCACGTAGCGCCCATGAAGCTTCTTTATGCGAGAGCCACCCGTTAGTAGTGCTCACACAGCTCTTGACTCAGTGCCTGGCTCCACCTGCCTCAGATAATCTACATATGTGTCCAAATGCATCAAAGTGAACTCAAATTTCGGACTACCTGGTGTCCTGCTATCAAGATTTTTGACTGTATTTTGCTTCCTTGTTGCACCATACCGAACCTGTCCGGAGATCACATTAAGTTTCATGCTCAAACTACTTAGTGCTTCTGTTTCTTTGACTTCCGTTGCCTCGAAGATATTCAGCTTCTCCTGTAGTTTCTCATTTTCCAATTCGAGTTTCCTTTTTTGTTCGATCTCTTTCGTCACCAGTTCCAGCTGCACTCTATTTAGACCATCCCTAGCGGCTGCCCTACAATCAGTCTTGAAGTTTGTCAGCCAAAACCGGTTCCGGCTGCACTCTATTTAGACCATCCCTAGCGGCTGCCCTACAATCAATCTTGAAGTTTGTCCGCCGCAGTCACCGGTTCCGGTTCACATGTATCTTCTGTTACCGCTTGCTTTTTCTTTGTTGCCAGTTCTTGCGGTTTTTCTTTTCTGCGCGCCTCCGCTTCATTAATGGGCGAGCCTTGCCGGTTTTCACTCCCGATAAAGCTTCCTCATGCCTTGGATTCTTGATGTCTGCTACATCAACCCAGAACAATCCGATTTAAAATGCAATGTTCAAAAAACACCTCGGGCCGAATTTTGCAATTACTTCTCTCATGAAATCCTCATGGTCGATCTCTGATGCATCTTCGTCGTCGAGGCTAAAGCCTTTGCTTTCAAGACCTGTTTATAAGTTGGGGCATGCTGACATATGATGGTCCGTCGAACTGCAATTTGCGCAAGAGCGTCTCTTGTCCATATCGTCCCTTGGCTTGCACCAGTTGTTCCCTTGGTTTGCTGGTCCGTTGTTAAATTTGCCATAATTGTTCATGTAATATCCAGATATTGAAGGATGTTTCAATAAAAGATATTCTTTTGATTTGAGCCTCAACTCCTCTGGTGTTGGCGCATTGGTTGATAGTGGTGTGTAATGTGTTGCTAACATTATTCGAAGTTCTTCACACCATCGATGAATTTTGAGGCCACTGCCAGGTTCATCCTCCTGTTTGACTCAATCTGTTGGCAGCGTCTTCTTACCATTTCCAAATCGTCAAGAAACTTGTCTGTCGTTTCATCTTCTCGTTGACTCCGTTTCTTGAAGAGCATCATTGCCTGGTGCCCCTGCACCCCTGATCCGAAACGATTTAACAAGATTTCAAAGATTTTATCAGCTGTGTCCCGCTGATATTGCTTTTTGGCCATCACACAGTTCAGTTATCAATACAGCCCTCCGATTCGTCTTCATAGCATCTTGCTTTCTTGAAGACTCTTCTGGAATTTTCACTGCATTCATTGGTTCTGGTTAACCTTGTAAAGAATGTCTTCAAAAACCTGTTTAGGGGTCCAAAAGGCTGTGGTCATTGCTGAAGTATCTCCTGTTGCCTGTTGAACTTGCTCTGCCGTTTGGGCCCCATGTTCTATTATCCCTTGTGGCATAGCCTGATGAACTGCCCCTACCTCTAGTCGATCCATATGTCCTCCTCTTTTGGTGGTCATTGAAATCGGTTCATCCCTCATGGTCCACTCCTGCTGCCTAGTAGCCCGTCCAACCTGTCCATGATAGCGTGAGTTCGCCTCACCAGCATTGCATCTATCTTTGTGTCAAGAGTCATAAGAGTCTGCTCTTGTTGAGTTCTTAACTTCTCCATGTCGTCTCTTAACCGTAACTCCCTTTGTTCTGCTTCCCTTGCATTCGCGACCAGTTCTTCACCATGTGTTCATCCGTTCTTTCCTTCAAGCGTTTTTTGCTTCTACCACCTACTTGTCTTTTGCGGTTTATTTTTACCGCAGACTTTCTCTTTCAATCAGTACTGCTCTCTCTAGTTCACTCATTCTTATGGACATCTCTTTCATTTTGTTCTCCTATACTGCCCACTATGCTGTTCAAGGCTTCCTCAATTGATGCTCCGTTATCTACTTGTGGCGTCACAAGTGGCGGTGTCACCCTGTCGATCCCAGGTAGCTTTGTGCTGGTCGAGATTCGGGCTTTGATTCTCTGTCTCGACGTCTAGTCATGATCCACCTCCGGATCCGCCGTTGCGTTGCTTAGCCTTGTTTTTCTATTCTTCCCAGTTCGCATTTCCCAATTTGTCATACTCACAAAGTCTCTTGACTGGCCTGGTGTGTTTGTGTCCTTGCTTATGGTTCTCACCACATCAAAATTGTCCATGGTTCCAGTCTCTCTGTCGGTGTATGCCTCAATCTCCTGGGTCGAAAAATTGAGGCTGACTCGAGATCCAAATTCAATATGCTCGTCACTGTCCTCTTCGTCTTCCTGGGATTCACCTTCATCGCCTGTACACGCTCCCATGGTAAATGGAAAGAAATTTCCAAAAGATTTCTTCGCTTTTTTGAAAATGATGTGGACGTTGCCTATTTCTCTGTTACGCCTGCCATCATAGTGTTGTCTGTAGGAGATCTTCAAGTCGCCACAATTGCAACAGAGATGTCGGACAGTTCCGACATCACCTCTCGGTCCAATGCTCCGGTGGAATTTGGCAGAATCTTGGCGTTGCTCTAACGGGGTAGATTCACTCGCTACCCTTCTGTTACCTCTCCCATCCGGATCATGTAATTCCTGATTCTCATGCATGGCCTGGTCCGGATGGACCTCCACTTCTAGCGTTGCCTTTTGCTCTTCTGCGGACTTTTGACTCCTGGTTTCAACCATTCTGCTTGAAACCGTCTCCCCTTTGTCGGTCCGGGTTCGTATGACCCTTTCCACAAAAGGGTCGTTTTTCTTTGCTTTTCCGGTATGAATTTCCTAGAACTTTCACTTAGTTTAGGTACCCTTGACTTGTCTAGACTCATTTTCAACTTATCATTTCCTACTGCCTATACACTAAATTCGATTACTAGTGTCATTTTAGTTTGACTTTTGATAATAATAACACAACACAATAAATTTCAAAAGTTTATTTTAAATAGTGACCTCGAATCCTTGTATGTTGTCACGGTACAGCGTGTATACAGTTTATTCACAATAATCATTTATTAGTTGTGAGATGTAGAGCTAGCACAGTATGATGATATCAGTCTATTCGAAAGATAGTGTATTCACTACTCAATCAAGCACAAATATTAATGATTTAAAACGAGAAATAACATATAAGAATATTTTTATGAAAAACGTATGTGTATTGTACTTTTAGTTGGTCGTAGTACGACAGTCGAACTTGTATTTTAAAGAAAGAGCTTTCCCTGCTTGGTGCTGCACCAAACAGACAAAAACTCGAAGGCAGTTTTTTTTCTCAAGTGGGCGTCTTTTGCACCCGCCGAGTCATGTGTTACCTATCTGCCTTTGGACTGCCCGAGCTAGACCTACACTAATGGTCTACACTTCTTCACTTTGACAAAAATCGGACCCCTCCCGATTGGTAAAATTGCAACCCCTCCAGTTTGGGACCCCTCCTGTTTTGTAAAAATTTGGACCTCTCCGGATTGGGACCCCTCCGGATTGCGTCCCCTCCTGTTTTGTTAAAAATTTGACCCCTCCGGATTGGGACCCCTCTAAATTAGAAAAAATGGGACCCCTCCGGATTGGGACTCCTCAGGTTTTGTAAAAATAGCTTTCCGGAGACTTCCTAATTTTTCAACCTATACCCTTCCGGATATGTTCTCCGATGCTATTATGCTGTTCGAATCAAATAGGAAGTGTATGCAGTCCTTCCCTAATCGTTCCGGATTGAAGTTAAGCCTCTTATTTGACGATTCACCCTAACGGTGAAGGGTCTTATCGCTAGCCTAATTTCGGCTCGACTAAGGTTCTCTGGTGCCTTTAGCCTTCCGTTTTTGTCTAGAACAGCTTAAAATTGCCTTATATGACCGTGACTACCTTTTGGTGGAGTGTAAGGGCCTTGCAAAACTTTTTTTATAAAACGTGAAGGGTCTACCTTCGCAAATTAGTGAATTTGCTAAAAACAATCCTAAAAAAATTCAAGCTCTCTTTTTTGAATAATTGAGGTTTTTATTAGTAAGCTCAGCTAATTTATGATCTAATGACACTAAGATCAACTGAATTTGTTTATTAGTTCTAAAGTCATTAACCAGAACTTCTTTTTTCTAAATTAAAAAACTTTCGCTCTTATATGTTCCGCCCAACTTTTTCCGCAATTCTGTTCTTTTCGACTTAAAAATTACTGATCTGAGTTCAAAAGGCCTATAATTTTCTAGTTCGATGCAAAAAACCCGATCTAAAACGCTTTAGTTGAAAAAAAAGTGTGAAAAACTATGCTATTTGGACCCCTCCGGATTGATGAATCCACTGAATCAAACACGTTAAGTTCGATTTCTCTGTAACCCGGAAGGTTATCGGCAAACGGACTTTGAAACCTGTCGGCTCACTAGTGGACGTTGTCCGAACAATTATTTTTATGTCCTAACTCAAAATTTTCGAAAAAATTTCTGATTCTATAGTGTTCCGTTTTCTCGAAAATCGCGAAAATTCGGTTTTTGGTACCAAAATAGTTCCAACCACTTCTGAACTCAACTCAACCGGTTTTACCTATTATACTAGCACAGTTACTATGTAACTCACTAGTTAAGCGCTTTTTTCAACTCAAAAAACATCGGTATCTCAAAAATCGCGATTTGTGGAGGGATCAAAATATCGCTATTTTGACCCTAAAAACCGGTCCGCTTACTGTGTTTTTCACTGAAAAACGATAGAGGAGTATTAATATAGGCTAAATTTTAAAAAAACCAGTAAAATTATACCCCTCCGCGTTTGCTCAATATCCGAATTAAGGCGCTTAACTCGGAAATTCGCAGTTCGGTGAAGGGTCACTACTGTCGAGACCCCACAGATTACTTTTTTTTGTACCAAAAGGGGTACAAAGCTTGTTAACGGTACCCAACAGTCGAATGTTTTTGTCGTGGAACCCCCTCTTGTCACTCCTTGTACTGCTTGCCGGATCAGTTTTCTTCACTATTCCCGAGACCCTTCCAGATTGAGCGCAAATTAGCAGACCGTAACAAACGGGCCACAAAAAAGATCGTAACGATTCTGATTGATATAAATGCCTGTAACAACAATATATCTATCAACAACAAATGGGAGGGTCGGATCACCTCTTGTCTGGGGTGATGATTTCTACTGATTTTTTACTTTTTCACTGTTTTTGGTTTTTCCGTTTTTTTTGTGTTTTTTGTTTTTCTTGGTTAGTATACTACTTTTTGTTTGATTTTTTATTTGTCTTTGAGTATTTTTGGTCACAAACATCTCAGGGAACGAGGGGGACGGCCGATTCCCCCACCCTTCCTGGCTCGTGAATTTTCGGTCCTAACTAAGCTAAAAAGCTATTTACGGGAATCCGGAAGGCTTCCCTGTTCCGAACTACCCTTCCGTCTCCGCAATTAGCGCCTATAAGGGCATTATCATGAGCATACGCTCGGCGCGGAGTGCTCGTTAACGGTTCTGCCGGTCATGATGTTAAAAAAGAATAACACTCAGGAGCGCCATAAAAACATCTGTTAAACATTAGCCCGGAAGTAAATATCGAAGGAAAATAAAGCTAGTTCCTTTTTGGCCATCACACAGTTCAGTTATCAATACAGCCCTCCGATTCGTCTTTATAGCATCTTGCTTTCTTGAAGACACTTCTGGACTTTTCACTGCATTCATTGGTTCTGGTTAACCTTGTAAGGAATGTCTTCAAAAACCTGCTTAGGGGTCCAAAAGGCTGTGGCCATTGCTGAAGCATCTCCTGTTGCCTGTTGAATGTGCTCTACCGTTTGGGCCCCATGTTCTATTATCCCTCGTGGCATAGCCTGATGAACTGCCCCTACCTCTAGTCGATCTATATGTCCTCCTCCTTTGGTGGTCATTGAGTTCGTTTCCCCCCTCTTGGTCCACTCCTGCTGCCTAGTAGCCCGTCCAACCTGTCCATGATAGCCTGAGTTCGCATCTCCATCATTGCATCTATCTTTGTGTCAAGAGTCATAAGAGTCTGCTCTTGTTGAGTTCTTAACTTCTCCATGTCGTCTCTTAACCGTAACTCCCTTTGTTCTGCTTCCCTTGCATTCGCGACCAGTTCTTCACCATGTGTTCATCCGTTCTTTCCTTCAAGCGTTTTTCGCTTCTACCACCTTCTTGTCTTTTGCGGTTTATTTTTACCGCAGACTTTCTCTTTCAATCAGTACTGCTCTCTCTAGTTCGCTCATTCTTATGGACATTTGTTCATTTTGTTCTCCTATACTGCCCACTATGTTGTTCAAGGCTTCTTCAATTGATGCTCCGTTATCTACTTGTGGCGTCACAAGTGGCGGTGTCACCCTGTCGATCCCAGGTAGCTTTGTGCTGGTCGAGATTCGGGCTTTGATTCTCTGTCTCGACGTCTTTTCATTATCCACCTCCGGATCCGCCGTTGCGTTGCTTAGCCTTGTTTTTCTATTCTTCCTAGTTCGCATTTCCGAATTTGTCATACTCACAAAGTCTCTTGACTGGCCTGGTGTGTTTGTGTCCTTGCTTATCGTTCTCACCACACCAAAATTGTCCACGGTTCCAGTCTCTCTGTCGGTGTATGCCTCATTCTCCTGGGTCGAGAAATTGAGGCTGACTCGAGATCCAAGTTCAACTTGCTCGTCACTGTCCTCTTCGTCTTCCTGGGATTCACCTTCATCGCCTGTACCCGCTCAAATGGTAAATGGAAAGAAGTTTCAAAAGTGTTCTTCGCTTTGTTTGAAAACGATGTGGACGTTGCCTATTTCTCTGTTACGCCTGCCATCATAGTGTTGTCTGTAGGAGATCTTCTAGTCGCCACAATTTCAACAGAGATGTCGGACAGTTCCGACATCACCTCTCGGTCCAATGCTCCGGTGGAAGTGGCAAAATCTTGGCCTTGCTCTTCCGGGGTATGTTATCTCTCCCATCCGGCTCATATAATTCCTGATTCTCATGCATGGACCTCCACTTCTAGCATTGCCTTTTGCTCTTCTGCGGACTTTTGACTCCTGGTTTCAACCATTCTGCTTGAAACCGTCTCCCCTTTGTCGGTCCGGGTTCGTGTGATCCTTTCCACGAAAGGGTCGTTATTCTTTGCTTTTCCGGTATGAATTTCCTAGAACTTTCACTTAGTTTAAGTATCCTTGACTTGTCTAGACTCATTTTCAATTTATCATTTCCTACTGCCTATACACTAAATTCGATTACTAGTGTCATTTTAGTTTGACTATTGATAATAATAACACAACACAATAAAATTCAAAAGTTTCTTTTAAATAGTGACCGCGAATCCTTGTAGGTTATCACGGTACAGCGTGTATACAGTTTATTCACAATAATCATTTATTAGTTGTGAGATGTAGAGCTAGCACAGTATGATGATGTCAGTCTATTTAAAAGACAGTGTATTCACTACTCAATCAAGCACAAATATTATTGATTTAAAACGAGAAATAACATATAAGAATATTTCTATGAAAAACATATGTGTATTGTACTTTTAGTTGGTCGTAGTACGACAGTTGAACTTGTATTTGACAGAAAGAGCTTTCCCTGCTTGGTGCTGCACCAAACAGACAAAAACTCGAAGGCAGTTTTTTTTTCTCAAGTGGGCGTCTTTTGCACCCGCTGAGTCATGTGTTACCTATCTGCCTTTGGACTGCCCGAGCTAGACCCACTGAAATCCTCAGGGCAGTCAATTTTCCAGAAAAAAAATGTCAGGGATTTCAGTCTACACTAATGAGTTACACACTCTTGTTCAATTTAGACTTAGTGTCGCGAATGTCCGAGTTTAGACCTGTTTTGTTTTGATTTGGTTTTTTACTAAAGCCGAGTTACCAGTGCATCTCCTAAAAACCTAATACCCTTAACTACTTTTTATTCTGTTGTCTTCTCAAGTTTTGACAAAAATCGGAGATCTCTGGATTGACAAAAATCGGACCCCTCCGGATTGGTAAAATTGCAACCCCTCCAGTTTGGGACTTCCTGTTTTGTAAAAAGTTGGACCTCTCCGGATTGGGACCCCTCCGGATTGGGACCCCTCCGGATTGCGTCCCCTCCTGTTTTGTAAAAAATTTGACCCCTCCGGATTGGGACCCCTCTAAATTAGAAAAAATGGGACCCCTCCGGATTGGGACCCCTCAGGTTTTGTAAAAATAGCTTTCCGGAGACTTCCTAATTTTTCAACCTATACCCTTCCGGATACGTTCTCCGATGCTATTATGCTGTTCGAATCAAATAGGAAGTGTATGCAGTCCTTCCCTAATCTTTCCGGATTGAAGTTAAGCCTCTTATTTGACGATTCATCCTAACGGTGAAGGGTCTTATCGCTAGCCTAATTTCGGCTCGACTAAGGTTCTCTGGTGCCTTTAGCCTTCCGTTTTTGTCTAGAACAGCTTACAATTGCCTTATATGACCGTGACTACCTTTTGGTGGAGTGTAAGGGCCTTGCAAAACTTTTTTTATAAAACGTGAAGGGTCTACCTTCGCAAATTAGTGAATTTGCTAAAAACAATCCTAAAAAAATTCAAGCTCTCTTTTTTGAATAATTGAGGTTTTTATTAGTAAGCTCAGCTAATTTATGATCTAATGACACTAAGATCAACTGAATTTGTTTATTAGTTCTAAAGTCATTAACCAGAACTTCTTTTTTCTAAATTAAAAAACTTTCGCTCTTATATGTTCCGCCCAACTTTTTCCGCAATTCTGTTCTTTTCGACTTAAAAATTACTGATCTGAAATCAAAAGGCCTATACTCTTCTAGTTCGATGCAAAAAACCCGATCTAAAACGCTTTAGTTGAAAAAAAATTGTGAAAAACTATGCTATCTGGACCCCTCCGGATTGATGAACCCACTGAATCAAACACGTTAAGTTCGATTTGTCTGTAACCCGGAAGGATATCGGCAAACGGACTTTGAAACCTGTCGACTCACTAGTTGACGTTGTCCGAACATTTATTTTTAGGTCCTAACTCAAAATTTTCAAAAACATTTCTGATTCTATAGTGTTCCGTTTTCTCGAAAATCGCGAAAATTCGGTTTTTGGTACCAAAATAGTTCCAACCAATTCTGAACTCAACTCAACCGGTTTTACCTATTATACTAGCACAGTTACTATGTAACTCACTAGTTAAGCGCTTTTTTCAACTCAAAAACATCGGTATCTCAAAAATCGCGATTTGTCGAGGGATCAAAATATCGCTATTTTCACCCTAAAAACCGGTCTGCTTACTGTGTTTTTCACTGAAAAACGATAGACGAGTATTAATATAGGCTCTATTAAAAAAAACAGTAAAACTATACCCCTCCGGGTTTGCTCCGATATATCCGAATATCCGAATTAAGGTGCTAAAAACTCAGAAATTCGCAGTTCGGCGAAGGGTCACTACTGTCGAGGCCCCACAGATTACTTTTTTTTTGTACCAAAAGGGGAACAAAGCTTGTTAACGGTACCCAACAGTCGAATGTTTTTGTCGTGGAACCCCCTCTTGTCACTCCTTGTACTGCTTGCCGGATCAGTCTTCTTCACTAATCCCGAGACCCTTCCAGATTGAGCGCAAATCAGCAGACCCTTCCGGATTGAGCGCAAATTAGCATTAACGCGCTTAAATACTCAAATAACCCTACAGTACAAGCCTCACAAACGGGCCACAAAAAAGATCGTAACGATTCTGATTGATATAAATGCCTGTAAAAACAATATATCTATCAACAACGAACGGGAGGGTCGGATCACCTCTTGTCTGGGGTGATGATTTCTACTGATTTTTTTTTTACTTTTTCCTTGTTTTTGGTTTTTCCGTTTTTTTGGGTTTTTTGTTTTTCTTGGGTAGTATAGTACTTTTTGTTTGGTTTTTTATTTGTCTTTGAGTTTTTTTGGTCTCAGACATCTCAGGGAACGAGGGGGACGGCCGATTCCCCCACCCTTCCTGGTTCGTGAATTTTCGGTCCTAACTAAGCTAAAAAGCTATTCACGGGAATCCGGAAGGCTTCCCTGTTCCGAACTACCCTTCCGCCCCCGCAATTGGGGCCTATTAGGGCATTATCATGAGCATACGCTCGGCGCGGAGTGCTCGTTAACGGTTCTGCCGGTCATGATGTTAAAAAAGAATAACACCCAGGAGCGCCATAAAAACATCTGTTAAACATAAGCCCGGAAGTAAAATTCGACGAAAAATAAAGCTAGTTCCTAAGACGACTGGCCAACGTCTAAACAGAGCTCAACGTGCTTTTCACCGTCTCTACCAAAGCCAGTTCTTTTGGTGGTCTTTTCAACATCGGGTCGACAAAAACAAAAACAAAAGTTCTCCGGCTTCGACCAGAACGCTCAAATTAGCTTACTTAAATGCAAAATTAGTGAGCTCATGGCTGGGTCTCAGAATCTCCAGACCAAGAGGTCACTCCTAAGAACAGGGCTACAACTATTTGTTATATTATTTTTGTTTTTGTTCAGTAGATAAAAATCATCATCTTATCAAAGATGGATCAACCCCTTCCCCTAACTCTTAGCTTCTCATCTTCGAAAACTGAATTCAAAATTTAAGTCACTTCAATTCAGGACATAATCGGGAAGCTTAAAGTTTACTTTAAAAAAATCTAAGCTCAAGTCCCGCGACCTCTCCGATTTTCTGAATCCGGGGAAATGACACCCTTATCTCCTCTCCGGAGGGCTGTTTTATACCAATCACCGATGTTGTGAACGGCCTTGCAACGATTGTAGCGACACAATCGTTGGAACTCGGGGCGGTCTCTGCTAACACTCTGTCGTATTCTCGTTGTTCTCTCAATCATTGTTGTTGTCGCCGTTGCAACTACTGTTGTTGTTCTGACTTAATTCTGGATTACTTCCAAACTGGCCGTTTTTGACGTTTCTCAGAAGTGTGTCGTCACAAATCGAATTTTTAAACTTTAAGAATTTCCGAATCCTTTAGCCTTCACAATTTGACTAATCGTTCCTATAACACTGTTAATCCTTCAAAACTGCTAATTCGGAAGGTTAGCTGCTAATAATACGAATCGGCATTTTGCTCCATTCTGGTCGAATGTCACATAACGCGGTAATTATTTAAAAAGAAAAGACGCCACAAACCATTCAATTTACCTTTGTATGCCAATGACGTCATTTTGTGAACAGAAATGACGTCAGCACGCACGCATTATTTTCCTTTGCTGCCATTGTGTGTTTATTTAAATGAAAGTGACGTCACAACCCACAGAAATTTCCTTCTATAGTAATGACTCCATCCCTTAAATTCAAAAGACGTCGCTACCCACGCAATTCTTCCTTTCATGTTAAGGACGCCATCGCCATCGGAAATTTTGTTCGTAAATTCTAGAATTTTTCCGGAAACATTTTCAACCGTTCAGAACTCGAGTTCTAGACATAACTTCAGATAAAGAGTAATAAATTTTAGAAAGTGTTAATTTAAAAAAAAAGAGTTTTCCCGAGTTACCATTCAGCGAAAAACAAAATGTTTCCTTTTTGAAGAAAGAATTATAGATCCTTTTTTTTCACAATTTGTTGGACAATTAGGTAGTCCAAAATTGAGTTCCCCGAATAAACAGAAGCCTACTCAGGGAAACTAACTCAACCAAAGTGTTTCTTTTGAACCGACTTTGAGTATCAAAGATTTGAACTTACTGCTGATTTAAATCTGACTAGAAAAGAAATAATTTGTTGTTCTATTTGAATTTGATCAAAAAGTCGTTTTATTTTAAATCAAATACTCATTTTAAGTCCTACTTAATTCCAGAATTTGTCAAAACTCCTCAGCAAAACTCTTATTTGTTGATTTCGTCAAAGATTTCTTTGTTCAAAACCCTGCAAAATCAGATTGGAATGTGACTTTTATAGATTTTCTTTGAAAACTTCATCAATTTCCAGCTCAAAATCTTCTCAAAAATACATCAAAACAAAAACACTTAACTATATATTTAAAAAAAAAAACAATTTCTCATTGATTATAAGCGAAAAGTTCAATGAGTTTTTGAGAAAACTTACGGAGATGCGACTTTCCAGATTTTTTTTCCTGTGTTACTTATATCGCTGATAGTTTTTACTTTTACTGCAAACAATTTGTGATAAACTTTTTGTAATTTTTGTTGTGGAAAACGTTTGCATATTGGGAAAAATTAAGTTCTATTTAACTTCTTTTTTTATCAAAAGCATCATAAAAAAATAAATTAAGGCAGGGAGTAGCACTCAAAATCAAAAAAAATGAAAACTTTTGTCTTTGATTTAAAAATTTATTTGCAATAAAAACGCGCGTTTTTGCATTTGCATTAAAAAATATGTTTGGTTTTTGGCAAAGGTTGTTTTCGAACAATCATCAAAAAAGCGTCATGCATTTTTTTCCTCGAAAATATGCCTACTTGTGGAAAAAGTTAAAAAACTTTTTTGCAACATGTAAAAAAGTAATTTTGTTTTTTGCACACTTGTTGAAAAAATCTCTTTAGGAAAACTGCAATAAATTTTATTTGCAATTCAAAAAAGTTTTTCTTGCACTGTTGAAAATTAAAGTTTAAGAATCTCTTTGTGCGACTTTTGATCATTTAAAGTCTTATCTCAATCAAACACCTCAGAAAAACCATGTATTTTGATACGGAATAGCACTCGAAATCAAATCTGCCGTTCATGATGTTAAAAAAGAATAACACCCAGGAGCAGCATAAAAACATCTGTTACATTCGCCCGGAAGTAAATATCGACGGAAAATAAAGCTAGTTCCTAAGACCACTGGCCAACGTCTAAACAGAGCTCTACGTGCTTTTCACCGTCTCTACCAAAGCCAGTTCTTTTTATGGTCTTTTCAACATCGGGTCGACAAAAACGTTACTGTTATCCGGCTTCGACCAGAGCGCTCAAATTAGCTTACTTAAATGTAGAATTAGTGAGCTCATGGCTGGGTCTCAGTATACCCAGACCATTAGGTCACTCCTAAGAACAAGGCTACAACTATTTGTTATATTATTATTGTTTTTGTTCAGTAGATAAAAATCATCATCCTATCGAAGATGGATCAACCCTTTCCCCTAACTCCTAGCTTCTCATCCTCGGAAAATGAATTCAAATGCTAAATCAATTCAATTTAGGACATAATCGGGATAATAAAAAAAAATTATTTAAAAAGTTCTAAGTTCAAGTCCCGCGACCCCTCCGAATTTCTGAATCCGGGGAAACAACACCCTTATCTCCTCTCCGGAGGGCTGTTTTATACCATTCACCGTTGTTGTGAACGGCCTTGCAACGATTGTAGCGACACAATCGTTGGAACTCGGAGCGGTCTCTGCTAACACTCTGTCGTATTCTCGTTTTTTCTCTCAATTATTGTTGTTGTCGCCGTTGCAACTACTGTTGTTGTTCTGACTTAATTCTGGATTACTTCCAAACTGGCCGTTTTTGACGTTTCTCAGAAGTGTGTCGTCACAAATCGAATTTTTAAACTATAAGAATTTCCGAATCCTTTAGCCTTCACAATTTGACTAATCGTTCCTATAACACTATTAATCCTTCAAAACTGCTAATTCGGAAGGCTAGCTGCTAATAATACGAATCGGAATTTTGGTCCATTCTGGTCGAATGTCACATAACGCGGTAATTATTTAAATAGAAAAGACGCCACAAACCACTCAATTTACCTTTGTATGCCAATGACGTCATTTTGTGAACAGAAATGACGTCAGCACGCACGCATTATTTTCCTTTGCTGCCATTGCGTGTTTATTTAAATGAAAGTGACGTCACAACCCACGGAATTTTCCTTCTATAGTAATGACTCCATCCCTTAAATTCAAAAGACGTCGCTACCCACGCAATTCTTCCTTTCATGTTAAGGACACCATCGCCATCGGAAATTTTGTTCGAAAATTCTAGAATTTTTCCGGAAACAATTTCAACCGTTCAGAACTCGAGTTCTAGACATAACTTCAGATAAAGAGTAATAAATTTTAGAAAGTGTTAATTTAAAAAAAAAAGAGTTTTCCCGAGTTACCATTCAGCGAAAAATAAAATGTTTCCTTTTTGAAGAAAGAATTATAGATCCTTTTTTTTCACAATTTGTTGGACAATTATGTAGTCCAAAATTGAGTTTCCCGAATAAACAGAAGCCTATTCAGGGAAACTAACTCAATCAAAGTGTTTCTTTTGAACCGAGTTTTGAGTATCAAAGATTTAAACTTACTGCTGATTTACATCTGACTAGAAAATAAATATTTTGTTGTTTAATTTGAATTTGATCAAAAAAACGTTTTATTTTAAATCAAATTACTCATTTTAAGTTCTACTTATTGCAGAGTTTGTCAAAACTCCTCAGCAAAACTCTTATTTTTTGATTTCGTCAAAGATTTCTTCGTTCAAAAACTTGCATGATCAGGTTTGGAATGCGACTTTTATAGATTTTCTTTAAAAACTTCATCAATTTCCAGCTCAAAATCTTCTCAAAAATACATCAAAACAAAACACTTGACTATCTATTTAAAAAAAACAGTTTCTCATTGATTATAAGCGAAAAGTTCAATGAGTGTTTGAGAAAACTTACGGAGATGCGACTTTCCCGATTTTTTTTCTGTGTTACTTATATCGCTGATAGTTTTTACTTTTACTGCAAACAGTTTGTGATAAATATTTTGTATTTTTTTTTGTGGAAAACGTTTGCATACTGGGAAAACTTAAGTTCTATTTAACTTCTTTTTTTATGAAAAGCATCATAAAAAAAAACTAAATTAAGGCAGGGAGTAGCACTCAAAATCAAAAAAATTGAAAACTTTTGTCTTTGATTTAAAAATTTATTTACAATAATAACGTGCGTTTTTGCATTTGCATTAAAAAATATGTTTGGTTTTTGGCAAAGGTTTTTTTCGAACAATCATGAAAAAAGCGTCATGAATTTTTTCCTCGAAAATTTTGCCTACTTGTTAATAAAGTTAATACAATTTTTGCAACATGTAAAAGTGTAATTTTGTTTTTTTGCACATTAGTCGAAAAAATGAAAAAATCTCTATAAGAAAACTGCAATAAATTTTATTTGCATTTCAAATATGTTTTTTACAAGTTTTTCTTGCACTGTTAAAAATTAAAGTTTAAGAATCTCTTTGCGCTAATTTTGATCATTTAAAAACTTATCTCAATCAAACACCTAAGAAAAACCATGTATTAAGATACGGAATAGCACTCGAAATCAAAAACAATTAAAATTTTGGCCTTGATTCAAAAAAATGTCATCATAAAAATTAGATTTTTTTTGCATTTGAACGAAAAACTATATCTGGTTTTGGCAAATGTTTTTTCTAAAGAATCATGAAAAAACTGCAAAAAGTTTGCATAAGTATTCTTTTTGCAATCTGAAAAAAAAATGATTTTATTTTTAATCGTTGGAAAATTTTTAAATTGAAATGAAATTAATTTTGACTATACATAAATTTTGACTATGCAAACTATAATTTAATCTATACAAACTCTGAGCTCAGCAATTTTAGACAGAAATCAAAAATTTCAAATAAATTCTGTCTAAAATAGCTGAACTCAGAGTTTGTATAGATGCAAGATTTTTGTTAGAACTTATATAAATTTTTCAATCTTTCTCCAAACAATTCGTTTCCTTGAAACGCTTGTTGTTCTTTCACCTCCTTTTCATCGTAAATTATGCTAAACAACAAAACTAAATTGATTGAAATTTTCCCCACTTGATGTGAAAACAATTGAATAGGAACTGTGTTTGTACAAAAATTAAATTCCATCAATTTCTTAGTTTTTGAACTGATTTTTCTTTAATCTCTGAATAATTTGGCAAAGATATGTTTCTTTTAAAAGTAAACCAAATTTGCAACTTTCCAGAGAACGGAAAGAATCTTGAGTAGACACGCAACAGTCTTGCGTTACTTTGTTTTTCTCGTAAAACTCAATTGACTCTTTGTGACAAACAAAATTATTGATTGAATCCATTTAGATAACCACTTATATTAAAAATGTCTTCATTCTTCACGCAATTTTTACTATTTTGGTGATGATGTCATTTTTTAAATTGAAGTGACCTCACCGACCAAGCAAAAATTAAACATTGATAAGGCCGTCTTTATTTAAATTGAAGAGACGGTATCAACCACGAAATTTTCCTTTGTATGGTAATGACGTCGTTTTTAAACAGAGGTAACGTCAGCATCCACGAAATTTTCCTATTTTGACGATGACGTGATTATTAAAATGGAAGTGACGTCACAACCCAAGGAATTTTCCTTCTATAGCTATGACTTCATTCTTTAATTAAAAGTGACATCGCTAGCTACTCAACTTTTTCATTTATATTTAACGCCTTTAAAAGTTTCCTTCGGAAATTGTGGAACTTTTCGCAAAAATTTCCTTTCATTCACAACCTGAGTTCTATACAAAACTTTGGATGAAGATTAATCGTTTTTGGAAAAAGTTAATTTAAAAAGAAGATATTAGTCTGCAGGAAAAAAGAAAATATTCCGTTTGATTTTTTTTGAAGTAATAATTACAGATTCTTATTTTTTTCACAAATTTTGGACATTTCTGTAGTCTAAAAATGAGTTCCCCGAGGTTTGAGTATCAAAGATTTAAACTTGTTGCTCAATTTCATCTGACTAGGAAATACATTTTTAAATGTTTTAGAAAATTTGAATTTGATGGGAGAGTTGCTTTATTTTATTTCAAAGACTCTTTTTAAGTCCTAACCAATTCCAGATTTTGTCCAAAATCCCCAGCCCAGTTCTTATTTTTCCATTTCGTCAAAGATTTTCTCGTTCAAGATCGTGCATGATCAGGTTTGCAGTGACATTTCCATAGGCTTACTTCCCAAAATTACATCAAAATCAAAGCACTCGACTATCTTCTCAAAAGTGAACATGTCTCATCGATTATAGACAAAAAATTCAAGGACTTGTTGAGAAAACTTTTCATTTTTTCATCATAGATGCAACGTTTTTGTTAGAACTTGTATAAATTTTTCAATCTTTCTCCAAACAATTCGTTTCCTTGAAACGCTTGTTGTTCATTCACCTCCTTTTCATCGTAAATTATGCTAAACAACAAAACTAAATTGATTGAAATTTTTCCCACTTGATGTGAAAACAATTGAATAGGAACTGTGTTTGTACAAAAATTAAATTCCATCAATTTCTTAGTATTTGAACTGATTTTTCTTTAATCTCTGAATAATTTGGCAAAGATATGTTTCTTTTAAAAGTAAACCAAATTTGCAACTTTCCAGAGAACAGAAAGAATCTTGAGTAGACACGCAACAGTCTTGCGTTACTTTGTTTTTCTCGTAAAACTCAATTGACTCTTTGTGACAAACAAAATTATTGATTGAATCCATTTAGATAACCACTTATATTAAAAATGTCTTCATTCTTTACGCAATTTTTACTATTTTGGTGATGATGTCATTTTTTAAATTGAAGTGACCTCACCGACCAAGCAAAAATTAAACATTGATAAGGCCGTCTTTATTTAAATTGAAGATACGGTAACAACCACGAAATTTTCCTTTGTATGGTAATGACGTCGTTTTTAAACAGAGGTAACGTCAGCATCCACGAAATTTTCCTATTTTGACGATGACGTGATTATTAAAATGGAAGTGACGTCACAACCCAAGGAATTTTCCTTCTATAGCTATGACTTCATTCTTTAATTAAAAGTGACATCGCTAGCTACGCAACTTTTTCATTTATATTTAACGCCTTTAAAAGTTTCCTTCGGAAATTGTGGAACTTTTCGGAAAAATTTCCTTTCATTCACAACCTGAGTTCTATACAAAACTTTGGATGAAGATTAATCGTTTTTGGAAAAAGTTAATTTAAAAAGAAGATATTAATCTGCAGGAAAAAAGAAAATATTCCGTTTGATTTTTTTTTGAAGTAATAATTACAGATTCTAATTTTTTTCACAAATTTTGGACATTTCTGTAGTCTAAAAATGAGTTCCCCGAGGTTTGAGTATCAAAGATTTAAACTTGTTGCTCAATTTCATCTGAATAGGAAATACATTTTTAAATGTTTTAGAAAATTTGAATTTGATGGGAGAGTTGCTTTATTTTATTTCAAAGACTCTTTTTAAGTCCTAACCAATTCCAGGGTTTGTCCAAAATCCACAGCCCAGTTCTTATTTTTCCATTTCGTCAAAGATTTTCTCGTTCAAGATCGTGCATGATCAGGTTTGGAGTGATATTTCCAAAGGCTTACTTCCCAAAATTACATCAAAATCAAAGCACTTGACTATCTTCTCAAAAGTGAACATGTCTCATTGATTATAGACAAAAAACTCAACTTGTTGAGAAAACTTTTCATTTTTTCCTTGTGTTACTTATCTCGCCGATAATTTTAGTTTGAACAGTAAACAACCTGAGGTAAACTTATTGTATTTTCTTTTGTGAACATTTTTTGCATATAGGGAAAGTTTAAGTTCTCAGAATGAGAAATTGCTTTTATTGATCATGACAATTATAACACAAAAAAACACTTTTGTGCTTGGAAACGAAGTGTGATTAGTGAAATGTGAAAAAGCACCTAAAATTGAACTTTGTTTCCGGTTAGACACGACATTTTATAAAGGCACTGGGCTAGAAAGAAGGTAAACTTTGATTGACTACGACAATTGCCCATATACAAAAATCAATTCTGATTAGTTAAACCCACACATTCGAGTTAAAGGCACCTCTCACTCTTGGTTAAAAATCTTTTTATTTTCAAATAAACTACTGTCATCTAGATCCACCATCAGCTCTAGAGAATTTGCACTTTTTTGAGATCTCATTGGCTTTAGGATTTGTAGACATTATGATTGATGTCTTGTGTTTTGTAATTTGATTTTTTTTGTCCAGGTTTTTTTAAAAAACAGAAAGGATCAAATAATCAGGTAAGCATAGGTCAAATAAAACTTTTTTCAATCTTTTTTGGACAAATCACATCAGTTTTGCAAAATGCTAAAAAATGTATAAAAAATTGTGTCTTCTTTAAAAAAAAGGTTTTTTTTTGCACACATCATAGAATAAATCAGAATTTTGCATATTGATAAAAAAATTACATCTTTTGCAACTTTCGATAATTTCTATATTCTTATTTGCACACTAGTTCAAAAATCCGAAAAAAATCTTCCATATTAAAAAAAAAATATTCAATCCTTTCCCATCTCGAAAAAAAGTTGTTTACACTGTTAAAACACTAAGTTTTGTGTAACAGAGGGTTTACTGTAGATTTTTTGATTAATTGTTGTAGCGTTGGATTTTTTTAATTTTGGAGTTGTAAAATTGCGTTGAATAGGTGAAATGCTTCGTTGTGCTTCTGTTGTTGTTTTTGTTTCAGTAACTTCTTCGCTTACAAAATGTGATGGGGTTTGTATATCTTGTTGTGTAAGAATTCTATTTTCATTTACGTTATCATGATTTATATATGTAGAATTTAAACACTTATTTCCTGTTCTTTCAGATTGAATTATAGTTTAAAGGTGTTGCATCAACTGTAAGTGTAAATACTCTAAAACAAACTTTGTTAATAGAGATAGTGCTAATTGTGTGACTTGATATATCTGTTGGTATTATGATAAATAAGTCATGAGACCATTCAGGTTCCCAAACACAGTCTTATTCTTCTGCTTCTTTGAAGAGCTTCTTTGTTTTAATGTTAACCTTTGAAAAAACTGTTTTTTTTGCACGTATTTCAATTAAAAAACATCCGAAAAGCAAAAAATTAGGATATGGAATAGCACTCGAAGTCAAAAGTATTGAAAAGTTTTGGTTTTGATTTAACAAGATTTCCAAACAAATCTTTGCTTAGTTCTTGCCTTCGCATAATGGGAAAAAGTTTGTTTTTTTTTGACATGGTTTTTTCGCAAAAAAAATTTATTTTGAATTAACAAAAATTAACAGCATAATTGACCGGCACAGTATATACAGAACCATAATTAACACTATAACAATCATTTCTTTTGAACAAATCAGATTCGTAGTTTGAGTTTTGAATTTTTCGAACTCTTTCTAAAAGTGCTGAGCCCAGAGATTGCGAACTTTTTTTTACGAACGAGTCATTCCCTTGATACGCTTGGTGTTTTCTCAGACCCTTCTATTGTAATTTATGTTGAACACCTCAACCAAGCTGCTTGAATACCTACCCACCTAATGTGAAAAAATTTATATATATATATATATATATATATATATATATATATATATATATATATATATATATCTATAGTTGTAAAAAAAATCTGTGTTTGTATAAAAAGAAAGGACAATCAATTTGTTGATATATGAAGTTAAATACTTCTTGTGAAGATTTTGGCTAATTGGGGTTACTATTAAAACTAAATGAAACTTGCCATCTCCCAAAAATGATCCAGAATTGTGAGTAGAAATGCAATACTCTTTGGTTACTATGTATTTTTCGTAAAATAGAAACAGAAGTAAATACTGCAACAAGGAAAGTCAATTATTTTTTTATAGACGGAACTGTATTTGTTTGAACTATCTCTGAAAATCTTGGCTGAGAGGGTTTCCTAATAAAAATAAATAAATTGATAATTTTTCAAGGAACCGAAAAAAACTTGAAAAGACAATAATTGGTTACTATGATAAAATTCATTGGAAATTGAAATATTTAATACAATCTGATTAGAATCTGGGAAGAGCTTGACATATAGCATCTGGCATTGGGAAGAATGAATATTGCAGAAAATTTTGGATTTACAAATTAGTAGTAACGCCTACACAATATCCATACAGGGAAAAGTCCTACAAAAGTGTCCATAATTGATACTATTTCCATATGTGGAAGTCGTAATGACTCAAATCGCTTACTTATATTTTCCTAAGACCTCAAAATTATTTCTCTCCTTTCTCTCCATCAGATCAGTTTGCACTTCAAAAATTGACTCAAAAAATTTTAACTTCTATAATAACTTTTCATAAAACCAAAAAAAATGTGAATTTTTTTTGGTTTCCAAAAACCCTACTAGGAAAAATTAATTTCGAACCGTGCTTTCAACTAGTAAAAAAATTGATTTGAGACAATTTGAAAAATCCCAACAATTGTATTTTAGTGCAAAAGAACGGGAAGCAATATCGGCAATCCGGAAAGTTGTTATGCTGAAAATTTTGATTTCTTACTTATAAATAAGCCAAATCTGGATTATTGATCAGAAGCTCGATATTTGTGATATAGTATCTGAACAAGCAACAAACAACAAATTGAGGAGGTTAATGAAATGAAAGAATTCTATGTGAATAAGCCACCCTATTTTCAGATTCCGCCCTTCACTGCAAAGGAAAGGAAGACTTGAAGCAAAGAGCTGTCAATTATTTTTTCAATCATTTTAACTATCTGACTCAATTTATGAGGGATTTTATGTTTCTTGATAAAATTAAACCTCAGTAATGTGTTGCCATCTTTTATTTTAGGTTCGGTAAATAAAGTAATCTTGGTTCAAACTATTTTTTTTTACTTAAGTGTACAGTTAGAGCTATGGCATCTGAGGAACAGTCAGACAAAGCATACATAACTTAATCAAAACTAACATGAAAAATTAACGAATTATCGATAAATTTTCCAGTTTTTGTTTCAACACTTAACTTTTTTAATATAAAAACAGTCTATATCTAAAGTGAATTAATGTTTTTCTTATTTGATCAAAATTACAGTAAAGAAGTTATTTTTATTCTAAAGACTTATCAGTTTTTTTTTGACTTTTTGTTTTTCATTAGTTATTTTCAATTTTTGTCATATTTTGAGATTTTCATTGGCTAAATGCTTTTCCTAAAAAATCAAATTAACTGAAAACAGGGGAAAACCACTTTATCGCGTTATTTACCACATTATAAAAAAAAATTTGTAGGAAAAAAAATCTATCAAAAGCGTTTTAAAAGTCTGAAATGAACATTCATCAATTTTTGAGGTTGAACTACTACAAAATTACCAGAAAGGTTAACAGATGACGTTGATGGATATTCTATTAGATTTAACTCGTAAAGAAACACAGAAATTTAATAAATATGAGGAGAAAAGATTACAGGAAAGAAGATCACTGCGAGATTTGTCATGAAAGTTTTTGATAAGAAGAGTTAACTCGGATTGAGTGGTCAATCAGTAAAAACAAAGCTACAGTAAGTCCTTTGAAACGAAATTTGAAGTTAGGAACATCATTCGAAAAATTTATAATGATCTACTTTTGTCGATTATATTTTAGTCATTAGACCAAAATTGAAAAATTCCGGTTTTTTATACTACATTATATAAAAAAAAAAAAAATGTATTATTTGGTAATTCATTTTTTCAGTGGTTAGAAGTATAACCAATTTTGAAACTTGAATTGAGTTTCGAGAAAATAATATAAATCAGAAAAGAATCTCATTTATATCTTTTTGGTGTCAAATGTATATGTTATTTACGGTAAAAAAAAGTTCAATAAAATTAATAAATTAATAAGTTTTATAAACGAAGATTTTTATTTTGATCTGAAAAGTGTTCTAAACTCTAAGAATGCTTTATTCTGATTGGTTAGAACCACAACAATTAGCTGTAAAGAATTGCTTGATTCTCGTAGGTTGATCTCAAAAAATTTGAAATTTTCTATATAAGTCTTCCTCGATTTTGATTGGTTGATATCAAAACTTTTGAAAACATCAGTATTGAGTTGGATGACTTTTTTTCAGACTTCAATAGGATCATATCCGTTCTGATACCCTTTTATATTAGGAAAATCTTCTTCAAATTTTCAATCATTGGGATGCGCTCACTGATAGAAACGGAGGAGTTGCATGTATTGCATGTGGCAGAGAACGTACAGGTTAAAATATGTCCATACATCGTACGTAGAACCTGTAGTGTTTTGAAATATTCAAACTGTATTTTTTTATTTATAGCAGCGATGAACTCACTAATCATTTCAAGAAGAAGTATTCTTCCCGTCAAAAAAAGTTTTTAATATGAAAGAACGCTCAGCAGTCTCCGAACACGCTCCAAGAGGAGGTGAAACTCATTCTTTTCAGTTTATAATTTAGAAGAAACTATGAATAACATTTCTACTGAATCTGAAATGTCTGTACAGATGTGATGAATTTGAAAAACTCTAGGAAAATTGTACAATTTTCCCATCGAATTTCTCGATCTGTTACTCAATTTTTCAAAGTTTTCTCTGTTTTTCATCTGTTTTCAAAGGTTCTGATTGATGATAAAACCAGCAACAATAGAGTTCAAACTGTCGTGAAATTTTGGTTCAAAATCAATCCAAATATCTGTAATCTACAGTAAAAACATTTCAGCTGCGTTTCCGGATTTCTTTTTGTGATGATTCTAAAGTAAATGTGCATAACAAACTACATATTAATTAAACATCGACGTATTGAATGGTTTTGCCTTGTTACTATTTTGAAGTTTTCCCTAATTAGTGCCTGTAAAAGATTTTTTAGAGTAGTGCGTTTTTAAGCAGATAGAGGGAGTTTTTAGGCAGATAAAAACACAATTTACTTCAAAAGAATTTGGAGAGAATTTTGGAAAGTTTGTTATCACCTGATACAATAATTGAAATTATTTGAAAAGTGAGATGTTTTGAGAATAGTTTTTGTGAAGTAAACCCAACAACGTCTTTTGGACGATGATACATGAAGCATAAATCAACTATTTGCTTTCAATATTTACGTTTCAATACTTTGGTTAATTGCACAAAAAATGATGTGGAAAGACTTTAAGAGAAAATAATATGGAACTTGCTAAAAGTTTCGATTTAAACTAACACTTTAGCAGAGCCAAATTTTATTTTTTTTTGGAAAATTACCATAAACAAATTCCTATTAGACACACACTAAAGATTTTGTTCGGTTAAGCTTCATTTTTTTCGATTAGAAAAATAGCAAGAACTAACGAGTTTTGTTTTTCTCAATAAATTCGTTATCACTTGAAACAAAAATTGAAACTATATGAAAAGTCAGATGTTTCGAGAATATTTTTTGTAAAGTAAACCCAACGACATCTTTTGGACGATGATACTTGAAGCTCAATAAATATTTTCATTATTGTAAGATGATTCTATTCTTGAAGTTTGCATCCAGATTTTTTTTTCTTACGCGATTTTGTTGAGACGAGCTCTATTAGAAGTTTATGATGTTGCCGAAATAAAGATCTAGCTTTCCGTGCGTTTTTCTACTTCAAAAATTTCCAAAATTTTATTCAAAAGAGGTGCTCCTAATTTATTTTATCAACTCAACATTAAAAAAACTTCCTATTTTTATTTTTCACATCTGCTTTTGATTGCTTTAACTAACAACTAACAATTTCGAGAGAAACCTGGATAAAAATTTTTAAAAAAGCAAATGGATAACTATTTTGCTCGAAAAATGATAGTTAATGATCCCAAAAGTTGTATTTTTACTTAAGTTATTTACTGTAGCAACTTAAAAAGGGAACATAAGAAGAAAACAAAATACATAAAAAAAACTTAAACGCTAGTAGCCCTTTTTTGTCTCTGCAGGAAATTTGCTAGTTTAATTGATACTGTTTTCCTCCTAAACGCCCCAGTTCTGAATACAATCTCTCGTCAGTGAGTTTAATAGCGAAAACATGTGTTTGGCAGAAAGCAAGAATGATTTTAAAATGTCTTATTTTTCGGAAACATCATGAAAAAATTTTTTTGTAGAAGCAACAGATAGATGATCATCAGTTATGAAGAGGATTTTGTTGAATTTCATCCAATTACATGTTTTATTACAATATTTTTTTCATTATTTTCATGTTGTACAATCGAAAAAAAATTACCACAATTTTAACAGGTAGTTGTTAATTTTATTATGGATCTGAAATTTATTTTTATTTACGGAGTTGTACATTTTCTACAAAACTGGATTAATCGTTGAGACAAAACTGTGGTGGAGTTGAATCATAAAGTTTGATTTAGGAAATTTAGTGAGTTTGGCTCTTACTGCTCATTTGAACTGAGATTCTTTTTAAATTCTCCCTGAACTGAACAAAAAACAAAGTTTTTACACGGTTGAAAACTGAAATGCTTGGGTATTTTTGATTAATTTTTCCTTTAGTTTCTCGAAACTCACAATTACTTCAAATATTTTCTCGACAACTTGGAATTTTCAGTTTTAAATAAGTTTTCATTAGCTTGCTTTTTCAAGTTCAGAGCATTATATAATCCACTTTTTAGCTCTTTTTATGCTAATTTTTTATCGTATTTCAATATTCTGAGAGTAAACTGTGAAAAAAATCATGTTTTTATTCAAAATTTTGTCTCATTGTCTCAACGTGTTTCAAATTCAATTACAATTTAGGCCCTAATTTTAGTTTTATATCAAAGTATATCTTTTCAATTAGATCAGAAGAAACACATAGTCGGCCTAAACTTTTTTTTCTGCATATTTTTTTCCAAATACCTGAATTTTTTTTGGAATTTTTTACCCAAGATCATGAATTGTGTTTCATTGAGAGCTTGCAAAAAATTGAGAACTCAGCAGCTGGACAGCTGTTTCATTTGTAAAAATTTTGAATATTGTCTCGTGCTTTGTAATTTGACTTTTTTGCCTCCAGTTTTTTTGTTTTAAAAAGAAAGGAACATAGAGACAAGGTAAGAAGAGGTCAATGAAAGAAAAGTTTTTGATACACATTTTTGCCCAAGTTTCAGCAGAAAACTCTTGTTATATTTAAAAAATCAAAAAACTCGTTTTTCTTGCATCGTTAAAAATTTAATTTTAAGAGCTCTTAGTTTTAATTTTGATGATTAAAAAATCTATTTTTTGCACGTTTTTCAATCATCAAATTTGCACATCAGAAAAAAAATCATAAATTAAATATGGAATAGCAATTGAAGTCGAAAATGTTTGGTTTTTTTTGGCTTTTATCTAATAAGATTTTTAAAATAAATTTTGCGTTTTTCCTTGCAAATGCATAAGTAAAACCAAGTTTGGTTTTGCCATTGTTTTTTCAAAAGCCATAAAAATGCAGAAAACTTCTCGAAAAAAAATCGCATACTTGTTAAAAAGGAAAACTTTTTTTTGCGTTTTGTAAAAAAAAGTATATAATTTTTTTCCCTTGAAAAAATGAAATTTGAATTGATACTAACTTTGACACGTATTTTATGAAGATAAAATCAAAAACTTGTAGAATAATTGACTTGTTCACCTTTTACAGAAATATAACCATAAATACAATCATTTTTTAAGCAAATAGGTTCCTATTTTGAGTTTCGAAATGCTGTTCTTTCAGCCCCTTTCCACCGTAAATTACGCTAAACAACACAACTAATTTGATTGAATAATGCCCCACTTGATATGAAATTATATGAATAGAAATTGTTTTTGTACAAAAGTAAATACCATCAATTTTTTTATATCTGAATTGATATTTCTCTAATCTCTGAAGATTTTGGCTAGAGGTTGTTCCTTTTAAACAAACTGAAACCGGCAAATTTCCAAAGAACAGAAAAAACCGTGAATAGACACGCAAGAATCTTATGTTTCTTTGTTTTTCTCGTCAAAATCAACTGATTCTTTGTGACAAACAAAATTTTTGATTTAATCCATTTAGATAAGCACTTATACTAAAAATGACGTCAAGGCTTACGCAATTTTACTTTTTTGGTGATGACATCATTCTGAAGTGACGTCACCACCCACGCAAAAAATCTACAATGATAGTGCCGTCTTTATTTAAATAAAAGAGAAGTTACCAACTATGCAATTATCCTTTGTATGGTAATGACGTCATTTTTAAACAGAGGTAACGTCAGCACCCACGCAATTTTCCTATTATGGCAATGACGTGATTATTAAAACTTTTTCTTTTGAATTAAGGATGCAATCGCCTTTAAAAGTTTCTTTCGAAAATTGTAGAATTTTTCGGAAAAACTTCCATTCATTCAGAACCCGAGTTCTAGACATAGTTTTGGGTGAAGATTTAACAATTCTAGAAAATTTTAATTTAAAAAAAAAGATTTTCCCTGGGCTACTCTGCAGGAAAGAAAGAAAATTTTCGTTCGATTTCCTTTTTGAAGAATCAATCTTAATTTTTCACAGTTTTTTGGACATGTATGTAGTCTAAAATTGAATTCCCCCTGTAATCAGAGGCCTATTAAGGAAAAGTAACTCAACCAAATTGTCAGTTTTGAACCGAGGTTTGAGTAGCAAAGACTCAAACTTATTGCTGAATTTCACCTGACTAGAAAAGAAGTTTTTAATTGTTCGAGAAATTTGGAATTTGATAGGAGAGTTGTTTTATCTTATTTCAAAGACTCTTTTTAAGTCCTAGCCAGTTCCAGGGTTTGTCAAAAACCCCCAGCCCAGTTCTTAATTTTCCATTTCTTCAAAGATTTCCTTGTTCAAGATCCTGCATGACCAGGATGGGAATGAGATTTCCAAAGACTTGCTTCAAAAAATCTTCAATTTTGAGCTATCTTCTCAAAATTACATCTAAATCAAAGCCCTTGACTATCTTCTCAAAAGCTAACATTGTCTCCTTGATCCTTGATTTTAAAGAAAAAACTCAAGGACTTGTTGAGAAAAATGTTCATGTTTTTTTTCAGGTGTTACTTATCTCGCCGAAAATTTTAGTTTTGACAGCAAACAACCTGAGTTAAATTATTGCAAATTCTAATGTGAGCAATTATGGCATATTGGAAAAGTTTAGGTTCTCAGAAAAGGATATTGCTTTTATTGATCATGACAATTATAACAAAAAAAAACACTTTTGTGATTGGAAACGACAATGTGTAAAAATCATCCAAAACTGAACTTTGTTAGACACGACACTTCATCAAGGCATTGAGCTAGAAGGAAGCTGAATTTTGATTGATTACGACTATTGCCCGTATGGTTAAACCCACGCAATCGAGTTGAAGGTTCCCCTCACTCTTGATTAAAAATCTTTTTATTTTCAAAGTAACTACCGTCATCTAGATCCTCCATCAGCTCTAAAGTAGTTCGTATTCAAAACTCCTTCACTAAATAACTTTTCTTTCAGAATGATCTTCTCTATTCAGAATAATGAACTCACATACTTGGTCGAGTTCTCAACAGTAATGATGACAATCTATGTGCTCGAGTCAGTCTCTGGGATTTTGATGGCTCAAATGGATCTCCCCATTCAACTTTGGCACATGATCGAAATCATGAGGAGAGGTTTTAGTGAACATCACCAGATGCAGGTTCCCATCACTCAGATTTAGCTTGAAACGATGGGAATGAGGCCAATACTGCAGAACATGGTGGGATATATTATCACGAGTTCATGATTCTAGATAAGGGTCTCAACTAGTTAACGATTTTATTTTTTCCGTGGTAAGTGGAAGAATATTTGAAGAACCCAATTACATAGACTCCGCTCAACGAACCGCCAAGACAAAAAACGGCGATGGAGGCAAGATCATTTGCGCTGCCTTGAGATTTTGCAATTTTTTGAGATTCTATTTGGCTTTTGGATTTGTAGATAAAACGATTGTTGTCATGTGTTTTGTAATTTGATTTTGTTTTCATCTAGCTTTTTTAAAAATGATAGGATCAAAGGGATAAAAATAAGTAGAGGTCAAAAAAAATGTTGTTATTTGTTTTTGCACGAATCACATCAGTTTTGCAAAATGATAAAAAAAATTCAAAAAATTTTGTCTTCTTATTTAAATTTGGGTTTTTTGCGCACTTCATAAGATAAATCACAACTGTGCATCTGTTAAAAAATTCACACTTTTTGCAACTTCACTACTTTTTATATATTTTTTGCACACTACTTAAAAATCCGAAAAAAAAACTTCCGTAATAAAAAAAATTTATTCAATTCTTTCGCATCTCGAAAAAAGTTTATTTTAAAGTTTCTTGCAATGTTAAAAAATAAGTTTAAGAGCTTCTTTACTTTAAGGTTGAACTTTGAAAAAAATGTTTTTTGCAACTATTTCACTCAAAAAACATCAGAAAAGCAAAAAAAAACTAGGATATGGACTAGCACTCGAAGTCAAAAACATTGAAATTTTTTGGTTCTGATTTAACAAGATTTTCAATTCAATCTTTGCGTTTTTCTTGCTTTCGCATAAAAAAAAGTTTGTTGTTTTGCCAAGTTTTTTCGCAAAAAAATTCTCTCGAAAAAATTTTTAAAAAAAGTATTACATTTCTCGCATCTTGTAAAATCAATAATGTAATTTTATTAGTCGGAAAAATATAAATTGAAACTAAATTGCTTTTGACACGAATTTGATTTTGAATTAACAAAATTTAACAGAATAATTGAACCGCACAGTATTTACAGAACCATAACTAACAATCTAACAATCAATTCTTTCGAACAAATCAGATTCGTTATTTGAAATTTGACCTTTTCGACCTCTTCCTAAAATTGCTGAGCACAGAGATTGCGAACTTTTTTCCCAGCGAGTCATTTCCTTGATACGCTTGGTGTTTTTTCAGATCCTTTCCATTGTAATCTATGTTGAACACCTGAACTAAGCTGCTTGAATACTTACCCACTTAATGTGAATAAACTTGAATATAATATGTGTTTGTATAAAAAAAAGACAATCAATTTGTTTATATATGAAAATATATATTTCTTATCTGTGAGATTTTGGCTAATTGGGTTTACTATCAATAGTGGATGAAACTTGCCATTTCCCAATAAAGATCGAGAAAGATAAAAAATTTGAATTTTGTCTCGTGCTTTCTAATTTGACTTTTTTGCCTCTAGTTTTTTATTTTAAAAAGAAAGGAACAAATAGAAAGGAAAGAAGAGGTCAAAGAAAAATTTTTGATACCCATTTTCGCCCAAGTTTCATCAGTTTTGCCTTTTGCAAAATGCTGGAAAAAATAATAAAAATTTTTTGTCCTATAAATTTCAGATCATTTTTTTGCAGACATCATAAATAAAATCACAATTTTGCAAATTGTTTCAAAAAAATAACAGATAATAAATTTTTTTAAAAACTCGCAATTCTTGCACCGTTAGAAATTGAAGCTTAGGTGCTCTTGGTTTTAATTTTTAGGATTAAAAAAATTACTTTTTGCATGTTTTTTGATTAAAAACATCAGTAAAAACAATAAATTAAGACATGGATTAGCAATTGAAGTCAAAAATGTTGAGTTTCTTTTGGCTTTTATCTAATAAGATTTTGAAATTAAATTTGGCGTTTTAAAAAGCCATAAAAAATGCAAAAAAATTCTCGAAAATAAAATTGCATACTTTTTAAAAAAGGAAATTTTTTTTTGCATTTTGTCGAAAAAATTCTCGAAAATAAAATTGCATACTTTTTAAAAAAGGAAATTTTTTTTTTGCAGATTTCCATCATTGGAAAAAAAATTGCATTAAAAAAACTTTTTGACACGTATTTTATGAAGATATAATCAAAAATTTATAGAATATTTGACTTGTTCACTTTTTACAGAACTATAACCATAAATACAATCATTTTTTTAAGCAAATCAGATTCGTATTTTGAGTTTTGAAATGATGTTTATTCAGCTCCTTTCCACCGTAAATTATGCTGAACAATACAACTAACTTGGTTGAATAATTTCCCACTTGATATGAAAGTACTTGGATATAAATTGTGTTTGTACAAAAAGTAAATACCATCAATTTTTTGATATCTGAATTGACATTTCTCTAATCTCTGAAGAATTTGGCTAGAGGATGTTCCTTTTTAATAAAGAGAAACTGGCAATTTTCCAAAGAACAGACAAAATCGTGAGTATATACGCAACAATCTTATGTTTCTTTTTTTTCTCGTAAAAATCAACTGACTCTTTGTGACAAACAAAATTATTGTGTTAATCCATTTAGATATACATCTATACTAAAAATGACGTCATAGCTTACGCAATTTTACTTTTTGGTGATGACGTTATTCAGAAGTGACGTCACCACCCACCCAAAAAATCTACAATGATAGTGCCGTCTTTATTTAAATAAAAGAGAAGTTACCAACTATGCATTTTTCATTTGTATGGTAATGACGTCATTTTAAAACAGGGTTAATGTCAGCACCCACGCAATTTTCCTATCATGGCGATGACGTGATTATTAAAATTGAAGTGACGTCACAACCCATGGAATTTTCCTTCTATAGCTATGACTCTATCCTTTAAATAGAAATGACGTCGCTACGTACGCAACTTTTTCTTTCATATTAAGGATGCAATCGCTTTTAAAAGTTTCCTTGGTAAATGGTAGAATTTTTCGGAAAAATTTCCATTCATTCCGAGTTCTAGACATAGTTTTGGGTGAAGAGTAAACAACTCTAGAAAATTTTATTTTAAAAAATATATTTTTCCTGGGCTACTCTGCAGAAAAAAAAAGAAAATATTCGTTTGATTTCCTTTTTGAAGAACCAATTATAGATTCTTGTTTTTTTTCACAGTTTTTTGGGCAATTATGTAGTCTAAATTTGAGTTCTCCCTATAAGCAGAGGCCTATTAAGGAAAAGTAAATCAACCAAAGTGTTACTTTCGAACCGAGGTTTGAGTATCAAAGACTTAAATTTATTGCTGAATTTTACCTGACTAGAAAAGAAATTTTAAATTGTTCTAGAAAATTGGAATTTGATAGAGAAGTTGTCTTATTTTATTTCGAAGATTCTTTTTAAGTCCTAACCAATTCCAGGGTTTGTCAAAAATCCCCAACCCAGTTCTTAATTTTTCATTTCTTTAAAGATTTCCTTGTTCAAGATCCTGCATGATCAGGTTTGGAATGAGATTTCCAAAGACTTGCTTCAAAAAAATCTTCAATTTCGAGCTTCCTTCTCAAAATTACATCTAAATCAAAGCGCTTGACTGTTTTCTCAAAAGCTAACAATGTCTTCTCGATTTTGAAGGACTTGTTGAGAAAACTTTCATGTTTTTTTTTCTGGTGTTACTTATCTCGCCGATAACTATATTTTTAACAGCAAACAACCTGAGCTAAAATTAGTGCTATTTCTCATGTGAACAATTTCTGCATATCGGGAATGTTTAAGTTCTCAGAAAATTTTATTTTAAAAAATATATTTTTCCTGGGCTACTCTGCAGAAAAAAAAAGAAAATATTCGTTTGATTTCCTTTTTGAAGAACCAATTATAGATTCTTGTTTTTTTTCACAGTTTTTTGGGCAATTATGTAGTCTAAATTTGAGTTCTCCCTATAAGCAGAGGCCTATTAAGGAAAAGTAACTCAACCAAAGTGTTACTTTCGAACCGAGGTTTGAGTATCAAAGACTTAAATTTATTGCTGAATTTTACCTGACTAGAAAAGAAATTTTAAATTGTTCTAGAAAATTGGAATTTGATAGAGAAGTTGTCTTATTTTATTTCGAAGATTCTTTTTAAAACCTAACCAATTGCAGGGTTTGTCAAAAATCCCCAACCCAGTTCTTAATTTTTCATTTCTTTAAAGATTTCCTTGTTCAAGATCCTGCATGATCAGGTTTGGAATGAGATTTCCAAAGACTTGCTTCAAAAAAATCTTCAATTTCGAGCTTCCTTCTCAAAATTACATCTAAATCAAAGCGCTTGACTGTTTTCTCAAAAGCTAACAATGTCTTCTCGATTTTGAAGGACTTGTTGAGAAAACTTTCATGTTTTTTTTTCTGGTGTTACTTATCTCGCCGATAACTATATTTTTAACAGCAAACAACCTGAGCTAAAATTAGTGCTATTTCTCATGTGAACAATTTCTGCATATCGGGAATGTTTAAGTTCTCAGAAAATTTTATTTTAAAAAATATATTTTTCCTGGGCTACTCTGCAGAAAAAAAAAGAAAATATTCGTTTGATTTCCTTTTTGAAGAACCAATTATAGATTCTTGTTTTTTTTCACAGTTTTTTGGGCAATTATGTAGTCTAAATTTGAGTTCTCCCTATAAGCAGAGGCCTATTAAGGAAAAGTAACTCAACCAAAGTGTTACTTTCGAACCGAGGTTTGAGTATCAAAGACTTAAATTTATTGCTGAATTTTACCTGACTAGAAAAGAAATTTTAAATTGTTCTAGAAAATTGGAATTTGATAGAGAAGTTGTCTTATTTTATTTCGAAGATTCTTTTTAAAACCTAACCAATTGCAGGGTTTGTCAAAAATCCCCAACCCAGTTCTTAATTTTTCATTTCTTTAAAGATTTCCTTGTTCAAGATCCTGCATGATCAGGTTTGGAATGAGATTTCCAAAGACTTGCTTCAAAAAAATCTTCAATTTCGAGCTTCCTTCTCAAAATTACATCTAAATCAAAGCGCTTGACTGTTTTCTCAAAAGCTAACAATGTCTTCTCGATTTTGAAGGACTTGTTGAGAAAACTTTCATGTTTTTTTTTCTGGTGTTACTTATCTCGCCGATAACTATATTTTTAACAGCAAACAACCTGAGCTATAATTAGTGCAATTTCTCATGTGAACAATTTCTGCATATCGGGAATGTTTAAGTTCTCAGACAGTGAAATTGATTTTTTTGATCATGAAAATCATAACAAAAATACACACTTTTGTGATTGGAAACGACAATGTGTAAAATTCACCCAAAATTGAAATTTGTTTCCAATTGGACACGACAATTCATCAATGCATTGAGCTAGAAGTAAGTTGAATTTTGATTGATTACGACAAATGCCCATATGCGGAAAATCCATTCTCATTGGTTAAACCCACACATTCGAGTTGAAGGTACTTCTCACTCTTGATTAAAAACATTTTTATTTTCAAATTAACTACCGTCATCTAGATCCTCCATCAGCTCTGAAGTAGTTCTTGTTCAAATTTTCTTCACTCAAAATTTTTTTTCTTAGAATGATCTTCTCCATTCAGAAAAATGACCTCACAAACTTGGTCGAGTTTTCAACAGTAATGTTGACAATCTAGGTGCTGGAGTCAGTCTCTGGGACTTTGATGACTCTCCCCGTTCAAATTTGACACATGATCAAAATCATGAGGAGAATTTTCACTGAACATTATCAGATGCAGGTTCCCATCACTCAGAATTAGCTTGGAACGCTGGGAATGAGGTCACATATTGCAAAACATGGTGGGATAGATTATCCCGAAGTTCATGACTGTAGATATGGGTCTCAACCAGTGAACGAATTTATTTTTCCGTGGGAAGTGGAAAGATCTATGAAGAACCCAATTACAAAAACTGCGCTCTGCTAAACGCCAAGACAACCATCGGCGACTTAGGCAAGATCAGCTTTGCACTCCATTGAGGTTTTGCAAATTTTTGAGATCTCATTGGCTTGTGTTTTGTAATTTGTTTTTTTTTCATCTAGCTTTTTTTAAAAATGATAGAATTAAAGAGATAAAATAAGTAGAGGTCAAAAAAAATTTTGTTAATCGTTTTTGCACAAATCACATCACTTTTGCAAAATGCTAAGAAATTCAAAAAATTGTGTCTTCCTATAAAAAATTGGGTTTTTTTGCGCACATCATAGAGTAAATCACAACTGTTCATATTGTTAAAAAAGTTACATAATTTGCAACCTTCATTAGTTTTTATATTCTCTTTTGCACACTAGTTAAAAATCCGAAAAAAATCTTCCATATTCAAAAAAAGATTTATTCAATTCTTTCGTATCTCGAAACAAACTCATAGTAAAGTTTCTTGCAATGTTAAAAAAATAAGTTTAAGAGCTTGTTTGTTCTAATGTTGACCTTTGAAAAAAAAGTGTTTTTTTTTGCAAGTATATCAGTCAAAAAACATCAGAAAAGCAAAAAAAAAATAGTACTCGAAGTCAAAAACATTGAAATTTTTGGTTCTGATTGAACAAGATTTTCATATAAATCTTTGCGTTTTTCTTGCCTTGGCATAAAAAAGTTTGTTTTTTTGCCAAGTTTTTCGCAAAAAAAATCTCTAAAATTTTTTTTAAAAAAATTATTACCTATTTTGCATCTTGCAAAATCAATAATGTAATTTTATTAATTGGAAAAATGTAAATTGAAATTAAATTGTTTTTGACACAAATTTTGGTTTGAATTTACAAAAATTAACAGAATAATTGACCCGCACAGTAATTGCAGAACGATAACTAACAATATATCAATCATTTCATTCGAACAAATCAGATTCGCAGTTTGAGTTTTGAACTTTTCGACCTCGTTCTAAAATTGCTGAGCCCAGAGATTGTGAACTTTTTCCCAGCGAGTCGTTTCCTTGATACGCTTGGTGTTTTTTCCAGATCCTTTCCGTTGTAATCTATGTTGAACACCTCAACTAAGCTGCTTGAATACTCACCCACTTAATGTAAAAAAAACTTAAATATAATCTGTGTTTGTATAAAAAGAAAAGACAATCACTTTGTTTATATATGAAATTATTTATTTCTTATCTGTGAGATTTTGGCTAATTGGGGTTACTCTTAAAGGTAAATGAAACTTGCCATTTCCCAATAAAAATCAAGAAAGAAAAAAATTTTCAATTATGTCTCATGCTTTGTAATTTGACTTTTTTGCCTCTAGATCCTGCATGATATGATTTGCAATGAGATTTCCAAAGACACTTTTCAAAAAAAACTTCTCAAAATTACATCTAAATAAAAGCCCTTGACTATCTTCTCAAAAGCCAACAATGTCTCTTTGATCTTAAACAAAAGACTCAAGGACTTGTTGAGAAAAATGTTCATGTTTTTTTCTGGTGTTACTTATCTCGCCGATAATTTCAGTTTTAACAGCAAACAACCTGAGGTAAAATTATTGCAATTCTAGTCTGAACAATTTTTGCATATTGGCAAAGTTTAAGTTCTCAGAAAGTGAAATTGCTTTCATTGATCATGACAATTAGAACAAAAAAACACTTTTGTGATTATTTATGTGAAACACTCTCTAAAAATGCTGAGTCCAGAGATTGTGAACTTTTTTCCGAACCAGTCATTTCCTTGATACGCTTGGTGTTTTTTCAGAGCATTTCGATTGTAATTTATTTTGAACACCTCAACTAAGCTGCTTGAACACTTACACACTTAATGTGAAAATACTTGAATATAATCTGTGTTGGTATAAAAAGACAATCAGTTCGTTGAATAATGAAATTATATATTTCTTATCTGTGAGGTTTTGGCTGATTGGAGTTCCTATTAAAATTAATGAAAACTTGCCATTTCCCAATAAAGATCAAGAATCGTGAGTACACATGCAATAATCTTTGGATACTATGTATTTTTCGTATTTTTGGAAACAGAAGTGAATCTGGATGGAATCTGGGAAGAGCTTGACACATAGCATCTGGCAATGGGAAGAATGAACATTGCAGAAAAGTTTGTGTTTACATAGTAGTAGTAACGTCTACACAATAGCCACACTGGGAAAGGTCCTACAAAAGCTTCCATATTTGATACTTTTTCCATATATGGAATTCGCGATGACTCAAACTGCTTACCTATTTTTTCCTTTAACCTCAAAAAAATTTCTCTCCATTCTCTCCATCTGATTAGTTTGCCCTTCAAAAATTGACTAAAAAAACTTAACTTCTATAATAAATTTTCAAAAAACCAAAAAAATGTGTGAGTTTTATTTGGTTTCCAAAAACCCTACAAAGGAAAACTTACTTCGAACCGTGCTTTCAACTAGAAAAAAATAATTGATTCATGACAATTTGAAAAAGCCCAACAATTCTATTTTAGTGTAAAAGAACGGGAATCCGTATATTGTTAAGCTGAAAACTTTGATTTCTTTCTTATATATAGGCCAAATCTCGATTATGGATCAGAAGCTCGATATTCGTAATACAGTATCTGAAACAGCAACAAACAAATTGAGGAACGTGTGTGTCACAATGAATAAGTTCAATGTGAACAAGCCACCCTTCTTTCATATTCGACCCTTCACTGCAAAGGAAAAGGAAGACTTGAAGCGAAGAGCAGTCAATTTTTTTTCCAACCAATTCATTGAACTGGCTCAATTTATGAGAGATTTTATATATGTTGATGAATTTGAACGTCAATAATGCTTTTCCATCTTTTTTAGGTTCCGTAGATGAAGTACATTGGTTCAAAACTATTTTTCTGACTTAAGTGTACAGTTAGAGCTATGGTATCTGATGAACACTCATAAAAACATACATAACTTATTCAAAACTGAGATAGAAAATTATCGAACTATCAGTATTTTTACTCAGTTTTTGATTCAGATCTTAATTTTTTTTATTCAATAAGAGTTTTTATCTAAATTGAAGTATTGTTTATCTGATTTGATCAAATTTACAGTCAAGAAAATATTTTTAATTTAAAGCCTTGCAGTATTTTATGACTTTTTGGTTTTTCATTGGTTGTTTTCAATTTGTTGTAATAATTCGAAATTTTGATTGGCTAAAGGATTTTCCTAAAAAAACAAATTAACTGAAAACAGGGAAAACCACTTTATGGTGATAGTTACAACAAAATAAATAAAAAGTTTTCTTTTGTTTGTTTTAGTAGGAATAAAAATCTATCAAGAGCGTTTTAAACGTCTGAAATGTACATTCATCAATTTTTGAGGTTGAACTACCACAAAATCTACCAGAATGGTGGACAGACGACGCTGATGGATATTGTATTAGAATTAAATCGTATGGAAACACAGAAAACTCCTTAAGTATGAGGGGAGGATATTACTGGAAAGAAGAGCACTGCGAGATTTGTCATGAATGTTTTTATTGAGAAGAGTTAACTCCGATGGAGTGTTCAATCAGTAAAAAATAAAACTATAATAGAACCTTTAAAACAAAAATTGAAATTAGGAACACTGTTTGAATAATTTAGATTAATTTAGTTTTGTCGATTATATTTTAATCATAAGACCAAAATGTAAAATTCCGGTTTTTTATACTACAATATAACAAAAAGAAACCAATAAAAATGAATAATTTGGTAATTTAATGTTTTCAGTGATCAGAAACAGAAACAATTTCGAATTTTGAATTGAGTTTTGAGAAAACTGTATACATCAGAAACGAATCTGATTTATCTCTTTTTGGCGTCAAATTAGTATGTTAGTTATGGTGAAAAACTGTTCAATAAAATTTAATATTTAAAGTTTTATAAACAAAGTTTTTTGTTCAGATTCGAAAAGTGTTCTAAAGTTGGTGAATGCTTTATTCTGATTGGTTAGAAACACAACATTTAGCTGTGAAGAATTGAATGATTCTCATTGGTTGATATCAAAGAATTTAAAAGCTTCCTTATAAGTATTGCTCGATTTTGATTGGTTGATATCAAAACTTTGGAAACATCAGGGTTGGGTTGGATGATTTTTTTTTTCAGCTAGGTTTCAATGGGATGATAACCGTTCTGATACCCTTTTATAATAGGAAAATTTTCATCAAATTTTCAATAATTGGGATGCGCTCAGTGATAGAAACGGAGGAGTTGCATGTTTTGCATGTGGCAGAGAACGTACAGGTTAATTTGAGTCAAGACATCGTAGGTAGAACATGTTGTGTTTTGAAACATTCGAACTGTATTTTTTTTTACTTATAGCAGCGATGAACTCACTAATATATCAATAAGAAGCATTCTTCCTGTCAACAAAAATTTTCAAAAGAAAGAACGCTCAGTAGTCTCCAAACACGCGCCAAGAGGAGGTGAAATTCATTTTTTCTGTTTAAAACAAAGAAAAAATTATGAATAACATTTTTACTGAATCTGAAATGTCTGTACAGATGTGATGAAATTGAAAACTCTAGGAAAATTGTACAATTTCTTCATCGAATTTCTCCATCTGCTATTCAATTTTTCAAAGTTTTGTCTGTTTTTCTTCTGTTTTCAAAGGTTCTGATTATTGATAAAACCAGCAAAAGAGAGTTCAAATTGTCGTGATATTTTGGTTGGAAGTCGATCCAAATATCTGTTATCAACAAAAAAAAACATGTCAGTTGCATTTCCGGATTTCTTTTTGTGATGATTTTAAAGTAAAAGTGCATAACAGAGGCTAATTGGTGCTTAAGTTTTTGTTAAAAGACTTGTTCTGCAAAAAACTACATATTTATAAAAAACATCGACGTATTGAACGGTTTTGCCTTGTTACTATTTTGAAGTTTTCCCTAATTAGTGCCTGTAAAAGTTTTTTTAGAGTAGTGCGTTGTTAAGCAGATATATGGGATTTTTTAGGCAGATAAAAACACAAATTACTTCAAAAGAAGTTGGAGAGATTTTTGGAAAGTTTGTTATCACTTGATACAATAATTGAAATTATTTGAAAAGTCAGATGTTTTGAGAATAGTTTTTGTGAAGTTAACCCAACGACGTCTTTTGGACAATGATATATGAAGCATAAATCAACTATTTGCTTTCAATATTTACATTTCAGTACTCTGGTTAATTACACAAAAAATGATGTGGAAAGACTTTAAGAGAAAATAATATAGAACTTGCTAAAAATTTCGAATTAAACTAACACTTTAGCAGAGCCAAGTTTTTTTTTTGGAAAGTTACCATAAAAAAGTTCAAATTAGACACACATCAACGTTTTTGTCCGGGTTAGCTTCGTTTTTTTTCAATTAGAAAAATAGGAAGAACTCACGAGTTTTTTTGCTCAATAAGTTTTTTATCACTTGATACATTAATTAAATCTATATGAAAGGACAGATGTTTTGAGAAAAAATTTTGTGAATAAACCAAACGACATTTTTTGGACGATGATACATGAAGCTCAATAATTTTTTTCAACGGTGTAAAATGATTCCATTTTTTTAGTTTGCACCTTGATTTCTTTTGCTTACTCAATTTTGTTCGGACGAGCTCTTTTACAAAATCTATCATGTTGCAGAAATATCTGTGATCTAGTTTTCCATGCGTTTTTCTACATCCGAATTTATCAAATTTTTATTCAAAAGAGGTGCTCTTGATTCATTTTATCAACTCAACGTTATAAAAACCTTCTTATTTTCATTTTTTCATGTGCTTTTGATTGCTGTAACTAAAAACTATTTTGCTCAAAAAAGGATAGTTAATGATCCCAAAGTTTGTATTTTTGCTTAAATATTTTACTGTAGTAACTTGAAAAGGGGACATAAGAAGAAAACAAAATACATCATAAAAATCAAACGCTATTAGCTCTATTTTTGTCTCTGCAAGAAATTGTTAGTTCAATTGATACTGTTTTCCTCCTAAATGCCCCAGTACTGAATAAAACTTCTCGAAAAGTTAGTTCAATAGCGAAAACATGTTTTTGGCAGAAAGCAAGAATGATCCTAAAACATATAATGTTTCGGAAACATCACGAAAAAATTGTTGTAGAAGCAACATATAGATGATAATCAGTTATGAAGCGGTTTTTGTTGAGTTTCAGCCAATTACAGGTTGTATTACATTATTTTACATTTTTTTCCTGTTGTACATTAAAGAAAATTACCACAATTCTAGCCAGTATTAGCAGTGACTTGTTATTTTATTTGTGGATCTGAAATTTATTTTTATTAACGAAGTTGTAATGATTCTACAAGTTTGGATTAATCATTGAGACAAAACTGTGGGGGAGTTGAATCATTAGGTTGGATTAGGAAAATCAGTGAATTTTGCTTACTGCTGCTCATTTGAACTGAGATTCTCTTCAAATTCTCCATGAACTGAACAAAAAAAAACAAAATATTTACACAAATAAAAGGTTGAAAATAGAAATTTTTGGGTACAATTGGTTAATTTTTACTTTAGTTTCTCGAAAATCACAAACACTTTAAAATTTTCTCGAGAACTTGGAAACTTCAGTTTTGAATAAGTTATCATTAGCTTGCTTTTTAAATTTCAGAGCTTTATATAATCCACTTTTTAGCTCAATTTATTCTAACTTTCATCCTACTTCAAAATTTTGAGAGTAAAATGTGGAAAAAATCATGTTTTTATTCAAAATTTTTTATCATTGTCTCAACCTGATGCAAAATCAAATACAACTTTAGGCCTAATTTTAGTTTTATATGAAAGTATATTTTCTCACTTAGATCAGAAAAAACACAAAGTTGGCTTAAGCTTTTATTTTTTCTGCATATATTTTTTTTCCAAATACCTGAAATTTTTGCATTTGTTCCCCAAAAATTTGAATTATGCTCCATTGAAAACTTGCAAAGTTTTGAGAACTCAGCAGCTGGACAGCTGTTTGATTTGTAAACAATTTGAGTATTGCCTCGTGCTTTGTAATTTGACTTTTTTGCCTCTAGTTTTTTTTTAAAAAGAAAGGAACAAAGAGACAAGTCAGAAGAGGTCAAAGAAAAGTTTTTGATACACATTTTCGCCCAAGTCTTATCAGTTTTGTCTTTTGCAGACATGATAAACTAAATCACAATTTTCAAATTCTTTTAAAAAAATAACAGATTCTGCAACTTTCAAAAATTAGAATTCTTATATTTAAAAAATTAAAAAAACTCGCATTTCTTGCACTGTTAAAAATTTAAGTTTAAGAGCTCTTGATGGTTAATTTTGATGGTTTAAAAAATCTACTTTTTGCACGTTTTTTAATCAAAAACGTCAGAAAAACAATAAATTAGGATATGGAATAGCAATTGAATTAAAAAAACGTTGATTTTTTTGGATTTTATCTATTAGGATTTTTAAACTAATTG
>NW_026971732.1:0-15664 GCF_963678635.1 Symsagittifera roscoffensis
AAAGCAGTACAAAAGGAGCACAAGAAAAGGCGTCCCATCCCCAGCAAGACCCCCCTCCATATAAATAATCCGCTGGTGAATAATATGGAACCAAATCCGATCTTTTTTCTGAGAGACAAATATGTTCGAAAGTCAAAATCAAAAATTTAAGGCATATTTTTTTTTAAAAACTGCCAGGGTCGAGGTTTACGATATGTTTCAACCGAGGTGGATCGAAAGCATGTCAGAGTTCGACCGAAAATTCATAGTCGAGAAGGCTCTAAATTCGAACTCAAAGTCAAACCTAAAGTCGAGTCGGTCGATACATAAAGTCAAATACAAACAAGTCGAAACATAAAGTTACTGCAATTTACAGATATGCTATTGTAAAAGCAAATTGAGAGCGCCTAAGGTTTTTACAAATTGATTAGAAACGTATCATCATTAATCCTACCAGTTGAATATTTAAAGAATGGGAAAATGACGTAGAATTCACGTGGCAGAAAATCTGCTTAAAATTAGATACGATTATTTTCAGGCTGCAAAACATGATTAACTGTATCATAAATTGCCATACATTTTTTGTAGAGTTTCATAGAACTGTATTTAGTTTCGAAGTTAACGGCTTCAACCACGTTTTTACAGAATGCTACATTAAAGACATCAAATCAATTGTTGAAAAAATATGTCTTCAACCTTTATATATATTTTTTTCGTTTTCTTTTGTAGGTTTTTTTCAGTTTCGTCGATTTTGTTAGGCGATTAATTTAACTGATTTCACAACTTTAATTAAAATTGCTAATGAAACACGGTTTGCAATTCATGTAGAACAAAATAATAACAAGCTTTTCCAATCAAAGACATCTGAAAAATGATCTGTAGATCGAATGGTGACCTCCCATGCAGATGTATATTTACTAGAGGGCCAGTTTCTGAATTAGTTTCTGAAACGACAGTTTGCTATGTTGTTTTTGCCAGAAAGCAATCTATCATAATATTATGATTTAAAATGTCAATCATGTTTTTTGTATTTTTTTCAGGAGATGATCGGAAAATGACTTGGCTGATTAATGTTTGAAAAGCTACACTTCCACTTGTAATTAATCGTATACCTAATAAAAAATCTAAGAAGATACTGAAAAATCTTTTGCTGACAAAATCTCCGAATGGAACAAGTTTCAACTCTAAAGACTAAACTTTTTCACAACCATTAGTGACTCTTAGAGGACATTCAGATCATTCAGGCGACTTTTCCTTTGTTCTTATATTTTTTCAATATACTTGATGATCAAGTTGATGAAATTAAATCTAAATTTCTCCTATAGAAATTGAACCAAAAAAGAACAATATTTGTTTGCAATTAGCAGGTCGCGGCTTTTACATTTGTAATTATTACTATAAAAAACGTAATTATTAATTTTAGTTCTGTGAAATGCAAAAAAACTAAAAACATTTATTCCTCGAAATGCCAAAATTACACCTCCTCGCGATACAAATAATATATTTTAATTCGATAAGTGAGTTTCCTAAAACGTAGCTTAAAATTACAAAACTGCCCATAAAATTTCGTATCTGTTTTTCGCTATCTGTCCAATAGCTTGTCCAATATGAAAAAATAATTTTCTAAAAAAAATAACAGAAAATTACCAAAAGAACAACTTTTCCGTAATAGAATTTGGCAAACAAGTTACAGGCCTTTCGTCGGCTTCATAGAAGAAAGACCGAATTTTTTTCTTATTATTTATTAAAGCAATTGTCCGCTGAAAGTTGGGACGAATTGCAAAGCCCAGCAGTAGACTAATGTACATAATTAAGCGCAAAATCAGGATTTTCATCCCTAAAATGAATTTTTTCAATGTTCATCTTGGACAACATTTACTAGAAGTTTCAGCTAAGTTTTCACATAGAGCAAGAGCAAATTATCAAAACTACCCTCAATGAAACAATCAAAGTCTGGTTTCAAAGAGTTACCAATGTAATCCGAACTTGAAAATGCCAATTTCTGCATTTTCTCTAAGTTTTCTTCTTTGCGTGAAAAAATGAAAAACGTCCAAATTTAGGAAAGTTTTCGCACTGATTGTTTTAACTTTCACGCTAAGATTGTTTCACGTCGCATAAACAGTTTGTTCACTCCTTTTATTCGCGAAAGAACTCACCCCAAATTGCAAAACTTAGAGCAAATTAGGAAAATGGCGTTTTCAGACCCGGATTACAAGGATGCGTATTTGAAAGCAAAGATTGATATTTTCATAGCTGGTGGCTCTGATGGTGGCTCGAAGGGGAGTTCGTCCAAAATGGATATTGTATAGAGGCATTTTATGGAAAAAAAATCCTGAATTTGCGCTTTTGCTATCCTGAATCTACTTTTGCCCACTAGGACACGAAATTTCTGAATTATTGAATGAGGAAACTAACAAAATCAATCTGCTTAGAAAAACTGTTCACGCGGTATTTTGCTTGCAGGAAATGTTACAAAAATTTTTCACATGTTCACGCTGACATGTTTTAATGTAATTCCTAATATTAAAAATTAGTTTAAACCAGGTTCATTTTTTGAATTTCAGAAAAAAAATCAAGGGAGGAATTGGAAAAGAGCCAATAATTTAAGTATTGGAAATACATAAAATATGCAATGTGAATCTTGCGGTTGAACGACAATTTTTTACCCAATTATAATTTTTTTAACTCTCTATTTGTTTTTCACGCTTTTGAGTTACTTTTGGGTTGACTACCCGCTTTGAAAAATGTTTAAAAAATCAAATGTATTGGATTTTCGTGGTGTAAACTTTTGTCAATATAATCGATTTCTATGTTACTCTCAGACAAAAAAATTGGACTAAGAATAGATTTAAACTCATTTTGCCCGCAAAAACATACAAAATGGATTTTCTTATAAGTAGAAAATCGCAATAGAGTTGTATTTTTTTCCACTTTTTTCTTGTTTAGCGTCGTGCAAAACTTTGTAAAGTTTTTTTGCAGTTATCAAATGAGCAATGTGTAAAATTTGTAAAACAAGTGTACGGCCTGCTCCTTGTATTAACCTGAGTTTTCTCAAAATGCAAAAAGATTCCGTCAATTTCTCCCCCCTAACGTTTTTCCCCTTAACAACACCCCCACCAACATCTGAACCCCCCACCACCTGACCACCTGAACCCTTCAAAACATCACCATCCCACCTGAACCAAAAAACCCCTCCCACACCTGCCTCCAACCTGACCAAATGAACCAACCCCACCTGAACCCCTACCTCGCACCTGAACCAGCCCCTGAAACTGGCATCCCAAATATCGATAGTAAATTATTTTCCTTGTCTTGATCTATAAAAGTGAAAAATACTTTATTATACAAAGGGTTTTAAAGCTTTATAATTAAAAGCAGTATAATCCATTTTCAGTTGATAATAATTGATAATAATTTTTTCTCCTGTAGACAGTGACAATAAAACAAAATTAACCGATTTTATCCGTGGACCTCCGGTACGGGTAATTTGCGTGTCGTCTTTTTTTATTGCAACCCGGCAATTTTGACCCTTTGCGTCGCTTCCATACAACGCCCTTACAAATTGAACGATCAAATTAAGGTATCTTCCTTTAAAGACTTCAAAAAGTGTCATTGTTTGAAGGGGCTATATATTTTTTATGTTTTTTTTGCGAGGAATAATTTGATAATGAAGTAACTCTGGGTGGATGTGCTCAGTTTACGCTTCGACCGTTTCGACCAAAAATCGGTATAGTTAGACAATTCTCGACCACAACAAATGAGTTCAACCCCGTGCTCCACCCAAGCAAACTATATTTCGACCGTGCTCGACCAAAAATAGGTAATCGACCCAAGCAAAAAAAAAATCGACAATACTAAGTAAAAAAAATGTGCTTCACGCTAAAATAATGCGCTCGACTGTGCTCGATCCAAGCAAGATAATTCTCGAATGTCTCGACCACAAATCAAGTACTCAACCATTTTCAAAGGCTCGAGCAATTTTGAGGCGATCAAGCGGGTTGCGCTCGAGTCAATGTTCAACTTAAGCGGTCGAGTAACCCGGGTTGAGGTGCTCAACTTATGTTCTGACAAGTTTATGTTTCGACCAACTCGACCGTAAGAAAAATGTGTTCCACTGTTTTCGATGGAAGCCAACTATGTTTCGACCGACTCTGCCAAACGAAAAAGTGTTCGGTTGTGTTCGACAAAAACCAGCGATTCTTCGACCGACTCGACTCAAAGTGGCTATGATTCGACCCACTCGACAGATCTAAAATGTGTTCGACAGTGTTCGACGCAATCAAGCTATATTTTAACTGGCTCGACCTAAGTAAAATGTGTTTGACTCAAAGTGGCTACGTGTCGACTGACTCGACCAAACGAGAAAGTGTTCGACTGTGTTCGACAAAAACCAGCTAGGTTTCGACCGACTCGACGCAAAGTGGCTATGTTTTGACCGAGTCGACTGATCGAAAATGTCTTCGACAGGGCTTGACTCAAGCCAGCTTCGTTTCGACTGACTTGACCTTAGTAAAATGTGTTTGACGGAAGCCAAATATGCTTCGATCGATTCGACCAAACTGGCGCTGTTTCGATTGTCTCAACGGTTTCTGATACAAAATAAAAAACTTAACTGTTAAAATTTTTTGTTAGATGTTTCGAACAAACTGAAAAAAGGAGTTACCCAGGTCCAGTTATCTCAATTATCTTGCCAATAACTAGAAGATTCTTGAAGATTTATCAAAGATACAAATATAACTTCAAATCATTTAGGCTTTTTCAGAGGTACCTGAAAATCCGAACTTCATGAATATACCCTCAGAGAAGTGTATGATAGCTCAGGCAGCTCAATCGAGAAATTAAATTTTTTGGTGCAATCAAACAAAATGTTGTGCAATACTGAAAAGAGTTAAGATATGCTGGAAAAAAGTTGTGTTTTTTTTCTTCAACATTTCGTAGAATTGATGAGCTTAAACTTTGTATTAAAGTATTTTCGATTTTTGATCGACTTGGTGCTCGAATTTATTCCGATCACAATTCCGACTGTTCTGAAAAAAAATTCGGCAAAAGGTGTTTTCGACTGTTGATATTGGGTCGAACAACATTCATGTAATCGACCGAGTTCAGTCGAAACACAAGTCGAACTTCTCAACGCGGGAATGATGTCTGTTTTTGAATATTTGAGTAGATTTTGGTCGGTTTTTAGATTTTCGAGTCGAATCATGTCCGCTTCCGGCTCTCTTTTTCTTAACTTGACATTTTGTGATTTCTTAGGTATGTGTTTCTATTTGTACATATTTATTTGGTAATTTTGATGCGTGCATCTGCTCTTAGTTTTGCTCTATAAAAATCCGAAAAAAATCAATTCTCGTTCTGCTCAATTCAAACGTGCTGGAGGTATGTTTCGACAGTGCTCAAGATATGTTTCGACCGTGCTCGAGGTATGTTTCGAGCGTGCTCGAGGTCTGTTTCGACCGTGTTCGAGGTATGTTTCGACCGTGTTCGAGGTATGTTTTGACCGTTCTCGAGGTATGTTTTTAACGTGCTCGAGGTATGTTTCGACCGTGCTCGAGGTCTGTTTCGAAATTGTGAGCGACACAAACCCCTGTCTCGGCCTATTCTTTTTCGGTCGTTGTTGACTTTGAAAGTCGAAATATAAAGCGAGCCACTCTACCCGGGAAGCTCAAACTTTTTCTAGCCCTCCTCACGCGCGCCCTAGCCTAGTTTATAGGTGGTCAGGTGGTGAGGGGTTTACCAAATTTTTATTGTTCGCCGAATGTGAACTCAAAATGAAAAAGTAATTGCAACAAAAAATCTTACCTGTTTTCATGTTTGATCGAATGAAGTTGTGCCCTAAGAAAGCTTTTAAAATTGCTTACGCTGTTTTTGCTGAATTTTGTGAGCGTGAAGAAAAACTCATTCTGATTTTTGTTTTGTTTCGAGCGCGTGCGTTTTTATGAAACGAAGAAAAACATTTCTCCAGATTTTAGATTTTTTCATGACTAACGTCGGACGAGGCTTGTTTTTTAGGAAAAAAATCGGAGACTAAACAAAAAAAGATAACAGAGTTTTTTTATAAACTTTTTCAAGCAATCTCTTCAGTGAATGCAAATAAGACGAAATTATTTTCCCATATGTTTCCCTACCATTCTAGCTTGTACTACCAAGTTGAAGTGTCAATTTATAGCGATTCAGAAATAAAAACAATTTGTAGCTGGGCTGGTTTGCAAGTTGGGAGAAGGGCGTGGGTAAAAGAAGGAGGGGTGGAGAAATATCCATTTGAACAAAATATATTTCGCTCTTCTTAATCTTTCCGCAAATAAACTCAAATTCCTCAATTTTAATCTCGTCCTGATCAATTTTTTTCAGTTAGGATGTTAGCAGACTTCCCCAGCCAACTGAATCAAGCAGCTGTACTAAAAAAAATCTTAGAAAAATTCTATATTCTTGGAAACTTTGACAATCTGCAAACATTTCAAGTTTATTGGCAGATCGCAAAGGTAGGTTTTAGGTTGATCAAGGTAGGTTATCGAGCAAGATCTTGCAAAACCTTGCAAGAACTTTTAGAAGATTATGTATAGCTTTAAAAGATCTGGCAAGATCTTGAGAGACAACCATAATGCAAGATAACCAAAGTTAAGATAATGAAGACAAACAAAGTTTCTCAAGATTTTTGGGCGGGGTGGTATCCTGATATTTTGATTGACTATACGAGTGTAATCTCTAGTAAAACATTCAAAAAAATATTGGTAGGACTCGAAACAAACTACTTAGAAATTGTCCGTAATTTACTAAGAAAGCAAAACATTCAAATCAAGAAACGTACAATAACATTAAGGTTTGTACTCGAAATTGCAAAAAAAAACAGCTATAAAAAAACTTAGATTTTGAAGGGATAAGAAAGGAAGTCATATTAAAAATGAATAGTTTGACCACTGCTGGTCTTAATCCTAACACTATTCGCAATATATTAACATTCTATTTCAACTGCACCGCTTCTAATTGGTGATTTAAAGCACATGCTAAAAAACTGCCAATAGCTGCACAATTAGTTTCGACTTCGGTTAGAAAACAGTGGCATGATAAAATAACACAAGCATTGCCGAGCAATTGCAAATAATTGCACACTTGAAGACGCGACACGTAGCTAATCTTTTTGCTATTTCTTCATGATAGTTATCTTGCAAAATGCCAGTAAGACTCTTGCAAGACGAGCATCCGCTATCGACTAGGGTATTTATGCTTGCATTTTTTTTTCGTTCCGGCTTTTTTCGCCATCCTATGTTACTAAGAGGGAATTATTTCATTTCGTACCTCATAGTGCGTGCGGAAGGACTGTTTAGAAAAAGCTCAACAACTGTTTTATTAATTTTTTTTACTTTTCTTATATTCATTATTGTTTTTAATGCAAGCACTGCTCCATAGACATTGGAAGGTAGTCGAAACATTCAAGGCTTCGCCTTGATACAACTAGTATTGTTTAATTATCACTGCAAAAAAATAAGTTTAAAGAAAAACTTAAGGTAGGTTGGTTAACATTGAAAGATCAAACAATTAATCAAACCGCTAGAAACTAAGTGAAAAACGCTCCGTAATTTTTCTTATTGGTAACTTCAGGTGTAACAGTCTGATGCAATGGACAATGCAGTAGGAACCAATGGACAAATTTTCGTCGACACTTTGTGTTGGCATCTTTTGTTCGTAAAACTTACAGAAAAGAGTCTCTTACACAAGCAAAATATGTGACAGAGAAATCCAAACAAACGTGCAAATTTACAAAAACTGGCAAGAAAATGTTTACGTCTTTCAAGGAGAAAAACTTTAAGGAAAAAGAAGCTGTTTCCGAACCGTAGAGTAAACAAATAATATTTATGAGATGACAATTATAGCGATGGATTCCTGAAAAATTTGGACTACTTTGAATACAGGAACAAAAAAGCCGTCGATATGGCAATGATATCACCATTATGCTTCAGTCTTTTTCTATAACGCTGCTATAGTTCCTAAGGAGAAAAAACTTTTTGCTTTTTTAAGTTCTACAAGCAAATAGCGGCAGGGAGAAATTAAACATTACAAGGCCAAACTGTGCACTTTGTTAATGGTAGGCGGATTCCGCAACAAGGACGCTCCCTTTGTTCTTCTTTTTTCTTTCATGTGTTTTTTGACAAAATTAGAACACGTTCAAATACTTGTTTCTGGAATCCAGAAACATACAGACAAAGTTGTGCGCCTATCCAGTGCACAGTTTGAGCTCATAATGTACTTTTTTACATTTTTGAGCTAGAAATTTTGGTGAGGTAGATTTGTATACCTTTTAATTATGGGGGCGTTCAGTGGGGGGAGAACAGTCAAAAGAACAGACCAATTTAACTCTAATGTTACATTCTACAGTACCTCCTCATCAAAATTATTTTAGGTCGATAAAATTAAATTTTTCGAAAAAATGGTTGATGAAAAAAGTACTTGGACAAAACAAAATTTCCCTATGTTTTTTTTGTGCATCAAAATTTCAGGATTGATAATAAATCAGATAAAAACTCTAGTTAAACCAAAATTTGTTTTGATGCTGAAAAAAAACCAGAACAATTTTTGCTACTGATTTGTTACTGATTAATCTACCTAAAAACCTTTTTCTCTTAATATTTTTATTACTGATTTGTTACTGATTAATCTACCTAAAAACCTTTTTCTCTTAATATTTTTAATTGAATCACGTTACTCTTCTTGAAAAATACTAAAAATTGTAATGCAAGCTTAATTAAGAGTTATGGAAGGCAGTTTGAGTTTTGATTCTTTCTAGTTGATCAACTTGAACTAATAAGTTTTTACAAACGTATTTATTCCTCTCTTAAGCCTAATGTTGAATTCAGGGCTTTCACTGCATAAAGAGTGCATTTGAAAAGTTTTAAAAAATCCAAAAAATAATCTACTGTAGCAATACTCAGGAGACCAAGTAAAGTTGAATATGATAAACTCAAACTTTTGGAAAATTTTTTTAAACTTTTTTTACATATCTCTTCAAAGATACAAAAAACCTAAAAACCAGTACACATGTCACCAAAGAAGGAACCTATAAAAATGATATCTTTTTCCCCGCGCTTTAATTTTTTTTTTTCGAGATTTTGGTTAAAGTTTGTAATATGAATGTCTCACTTGATTAATCAAAATATGGTTTTTTCCTATTAGTTTATAATAACACTGTGTTGCAATAAACCGATAAAGTTTAATAAAGCAAGAAACATTTTGAAACTGAATCTAGCTGTAAGAAAAATTTCAATTCAACATGAAATGACATTAAAATTTTGATTCTGCTATCATGAAACATTTTTTTATAATGAACAAACAAATTCCAAACATAATTTTGATGTTGCAAACGAATATTTTTTTCATCCAAAACAAACTTTCACATATTGTTATCAAATTTAATGACTAATTTTTGTTTCAATTTTTATTTCAATGCAAAATTGTTCTCTCTGTTTTTAGATCTCTGGAAAATGACTTTTGTCAGCAGTATATTAGCTAATGAATGGATAGTTTCAAAACAAGTTCTCCAATCAAGATACAAATCATCATCATTATTATGTTAGGGAATAAGTTACATGAAAAACAGTATCCTTCTTCGATGCACCTTTGGTGATTGTTGTGTTCTTGCATACACTTCGTGCAAAAGGGGTAATAGCCGTCATAAGTCTAAAAAAAAATCAAATTATTGATGTATTCCAAGTAAAAACCGATTGAGTGTAAAAGTTTAAAAGATAAACATTCAAGTATACTTCGAAAACAATTTATCCAATCATGGCTTTTGTATAAGTGCAGCACGCAAAGTTTTCTTACATTTGTTTATTTGTTTTTTTCTTGAAAACTGAGAGCTCTCGAAAATGAATTTTGAATCGTATATTGAAGTAACTTCAATTTCTCTTTTGGAACTAAAACGAAAGTTTTACGCCACTTGACTTCCTATCAAAGCGAACATGTCTATATCCCAAATAGAGTCACATACTCTGAATTGGGCTAAGGAGCAAATGCATTATAAATTAACCCAGGTGCAAATCGTATGTCCATGATTAGACTTTTTCTACTTTTGTCTCTATTTTTGTAAAACTCGGTGAAGATCTTTAGTTAAGAGATTCAATGACAGGTCTAGTGATGCAACTTTCTCGTGTTTGACTAATCGAGCGACTACAGTCGCTGCAAATGGCAACATTTCAACCCTACCGTTTTTGAAAGAGCAGAAAAAACTGAAGGTAATTTAAGATACTCAAAAAATATAAACTGATATACCCGGCCGTGATCTTCGTCTGAAGTTGATTCTTTGGGTCCCAATGATGGATAGTCATCAGCTGTTCGGCATTCGTTTTCGATACAAAGCATAAATTCTCTATCGTCGTCTGACTTTGGAGGACATTCCCGCTATAAGAGTCAAAATTTTTGACCTTCATAAACTGAAAATGCTTATCTTACAATTCCATATACCGAAAAACCATATCATAAAATTTTATACATCAATGTATGAAAAATTAATAATCCTTGAAAAAAGATTCAAACTAGTTTCTGCGGCTTTTTCGACCGAATAAAACAGTTTGGTGATGAAAAATAACTATTTTTTTTTGGAAAAAAATGGTTATCATACAATTTCCAATTTTTATGTATCCAGGACTACGTTATGCAGACAAAAAAAAAACAAAAAGAAAACAAATTTCAAGAAAACAACAGTATAAAAATAAATTACTTTTTCAAGAAAACAACAGAATAAAAGAACAATTACTTTTCAAATCACTTACCAGCAAAACCCTTGGTCATTGTTGGAACATAAAAAAATAACAAGAGAGAGACTTTTTTTCAAAATTTTCTTAGATAGGAGTAATTTTTATCATAGGATGATACAAAATCCTCCAAAATGTTCAGCTAATTATTGACTTTTTCTAATCAACAGAAATGTTTGAAAATTACGATTTCCAAAAACAGATGCAGAAAATCCATATTATGGCAGATGACATTATCTGTTATTTTTTTCGGCAATTTTTTTCTTGTTATATGAGAACTATGCGATTTTGGGAAGTTCAAAGATTTTTTAGACCGTTCTTCAATTTCTCTAAAAGTTATAAAAAAGGCGCTTTCTGCTGGTCAGTTTGTTCGTGCGTCTCATTAAATCTACTTTCATAAAAAAATGTAAGAAATTTAAAAATAAAAGAATTAATTACAAAAATATTACAAAAAACTATGCAAGAGAAACCTGTAGTAAGAATTTTTTTTCTGGAGTCAAAAACATTGCAAAATTTTCATGCCGAGTTTATTACTGCTTTCGTCCCGAAACTTGAGCCCAAACTTGTGCTCATCAAAAATATCCATCTCTTTTGCGTGCGATGCGTTTTTTGGAGAGTTGTAACAAAAAGGGAAAACAATTGAATATTTGAAATTTATGGATTTCAGCAGTGCTTGGAAGTTTGGCTGTGTGAGTTTTTTCATCGGAGTTTTTGATAATTTCTTCAAAAGTTGAATCTTTTTGACCGAAATGTTTAATTTGAAAAGAAAGCAACCTTTTATGGCTCCAATTGTGCCACAACGCTTAGATGCTTTAGAGATTTCTAGAGGCGTTTTTTTTGGAATCCAAATAGACTTTTTTGCTGTCCGAGTTTTCAAAAATAAAGACGTCAAATCTTAAAGTCTTTGAAATTAACACGAGTACCCAAAAATTACAGGTTTCACAATATTGTTTCTTAAATTTTCTATTTTTTTTCATTGGATTTCGTATTCTGCAGTTAAGTTCAGCTCAAAAACACCAAAACAAACACTCGAGTGTGGAAAACGAATGCTACTTTGTTCTGAAAAAAAAATCTAATGCTTTGTAACACATTCAGAATAGCGGCAAAAGCAAAAATAATAATTTCACGGATAACCAAACGATTGATACTACCAAAAGTGGCTTAATGATTCTTGTTTGAACGCAACACGCGCCAACGGGATCGAAATATTATAGAAATTGAACTTAAATTCTTCTTACAACTAATTAAACCAAAAACCTTAATTCAAAATGCCTCAAAAGTCTTCAAATATTTTATTCTGATGCATCGATACGGGCAATTTAGGTTAATTTCTAAAAATCTTGCAATTACATTTCTTACTGTTACTGCGCTGCTTCTCCTTGTTTTCATCATTTAAATTCTCATTAGAAGCTGGATTAAAAAAACTGACCCAAATTGCTTATTTTTGAAGATTCTGAGAAAGATAGTAAAAAGGTTGCTTTCTTTTTTAAACTTTTCTGTTTTTTTTTCGTAAACACTATTATCAAGGCAATTTCTTGAAATTTGATAGTATAGTTTTGATTAATTGTACGTGTTTTCTGTGATCCAAAACAATTATATCGAGTTCTACTAGATCTTTATTTCAGACTGTAAATCAGAATACAAAAGATTGAGTATGGGAAAAAAATCAGGCAACAACTAGCAAAACAACTTTTTGGAACCCATAGACAGAGCAAACAGAGTTCTAGTTGGAAGCTTTGTTACTCTTATTTTAGCTTGACATATTGGTTTGTGTCTTTGTCATTTAAAAATCAGTGCTAAAAATAGCTCAGAAAATGTCCTTTTATATTATCTTCTCTAATTTTTTTTTGTCAGGACTCAAGACTTCGAGATTGGATTCCCCAGATCTATTTTTCGATATTTGAGTAGTTTTGACCAATTCCAAAACGAAGAGTGTTTTTTTTCATCCTATCACGTGTCGCTTATACTACAATTGATAAGAAACAAAAAACAAATACTTTTCAACTTTTAATCGTTAATCTTCAAAATCCGCACAAAATTAGGCTCTAAGTTTCCCAATTTTTTTTTTCAAATGCTGAGAAATCAAAGACAACTTGTAAGCTTCTCAGAAAAACTGCGAATTATAATCACAAAATCTTTTCAAAAAATAAAATTGCACAGCTCTGCAACATTTGGTAGACGTCGTGTTGTCAAAGGTCAAGAAACGGATTGTTTCTGGATTCGACAATTCAAGATAAATTGTCCACAATTTTTTTTCTTCTAGAGACTCAAGATAAATCTATCTCAAAAGTCTGAAAAATTAGGACAGCGAAACTCTTTATTTTTTTAAACGTCTGCACCATTTCGACGGTAGAATTGATCTTTTTGAGCGGACAAACAATGGAAACATTTTTCAAAACTAGTTTTTAAAAAACATAATCAAACAAAACAAAATTTTGATATACAAACAGTTTTCTACTGATAAGGTTACGATCCCGTAAAAGTGATGGATAAAACTGGTTCTAACATGATTCAAATTTTTAAAATGAAAAAGAAGCTCAGTTTTTTCAGTCCAAAGAGATCAAAATAAATTGTAAAAAGAGTTTTCGAGTTTTCACGCCCTTTAACTAAAAACAAAGAAAAAAAAATTAAATAGAATTTTTCTAATACTTATTTTATTTACATCATGTATACAGATTTCCTTGATTGTTCGACTATCACAAGTTTTCATTCTTGTTGATACGTTAATTTTTGTTTTTCTTTTCAGTTATTTTTTCTGCGCTCATTTTTGTGCTGGAAAAAAAACTTGAAGAACAACTAATTGCCCAGCCATAAGACCACAACAACACAGTTGTAGCCATTTAACGTTGCTTTTATTACAAAATGGCTCAAAGCTGTTCAAAGTAAAAGTCATGACAATCATGGAAGTTGAAAAACTTTGCAGTCATGGTAACAATCAAAGCACTAATAGTCACTATAGTGTTTAGGAATGGTTTTCTCACCCTTTTTTGTTTCAAGCTAAATTTAGTATTAAAAACTTTGTCAATTTGTGCAGCATTAGCTGAGTCGCCAAGTTCACAAGGATACTGGAATCAAAAAGCTTGCTGAAGTTTATTCAGATACTATTGCTACCCCTTCCTCGACATTTTTCATCATTGTAACATCGCCTAAACAGATCTGGCTAGATTTGTTTTTCGTTGCCATAATGGTATTTTTTCTTTCAAAGACAGGATTTTGCCGTTTTGTGTAATGTTTTCCTTGTCTGTGTTGCAATATTTCACTTTTTGCATTTTTGAGCAATTATCAGCAGTTAATAGTTTTTAGGCAGATTTTGAGGTAAATTTGATGATTTCGAGAATAAATCAAAACTCAAACTTGGTTAAAATTAATCGAATTTTTTATTTTTCAAAATATTTTCAAAGAGATACAACAAGCAAGCAGTGCAATTTTTCCTCGTAGTGAACCGAAAAAAATACAATCTGCTTTATTCAATAGACTTTTGTCAAATAAATTCGATTGTGATTGCCATTTTTGTTATAAAAAAAACCATTTTTTTGTTTCAAGTGATTCTCTGTCGAAATTAAAGAACTCTCTTACGCTCTAACTTATCACTGCCTAAAAATAAACTAAATAAATGTTAGCCCAAATTTGTAAAACTGTCATTAGACTTACCTTGATCTCCTCCTGAGATTTGGGCACACAATTTTGAGATTTCAAAAAATCCTGCACCCGTTCGCACTCTTGAAAATTTAGTTTTCCACACCATGGTTGAAAAACAACAGTCGTAGTTGTTTCGCCATCGAGATTGCAGTTGGTGTAATGAGTCAAACAAAAAAATAATACTGAAATAAAAATGGAAATAATGAATAAAAAATTTAGAATTGAAACAATCTTTCCCATCTGTGTTTTTATTATCTAAAATTTTTTCTTTTAATCTGAGTTAATAAAGAAACAATCAAAACTCAACTTTACAGTTTCATTGTTTTTTCGAAGAACCATTCTTTATTTATGTTTTAAATTTTTTCTTTTCAAGAAACCCCACTTTGAAGAAATAAAGAATTTCAGAAGCTAAATTTTCTACTGCTTTTTTAACTTAAATGGAAAAATTGTAAAAAAGTTTTTTCAAATTTTTGTTAGGAAAAATTTTAAATGCGAAAAAAAGAAATGATTTCTAAAAAAAAAGTCGTGGAGGTACAGTTCTTGGACTTTTGTTTCTCTCAAATTTTATTTCAATTAGTCCTGCAATGGAAATTTAGGTTATTATAGAAATATATCATGATTTTTCTTTAAAAAATGGAAAAACGAAAACCTACAATTTTTTTTTTAGTTGTCAAAAAAACTTGGGTAAACTTGGGTAAACTTTTTTTGATTTCAGTAAGTGTTTTTGATTGAAAGTGTTTTTGAAAAAGTGTTTTCTTTAGTTTAACTCAACCGTGATTTCCTTGAATTCCTAATCAGCCAATTTTGAGCAACTCTTCACGGTATTTAGTTGATACAGCAGGTTTTCATTTTCTGATACTAATAACAAAACAAAAAAAAACACATAAAAATTGTCGTAGAAAAAAGTACTATTTTTAGTCGACATAGAAAAGGATTTAGGAGAAATTTTACTTTTTACTCTCTAGTTTTCCTTATTTAAAGACAACATTGAAATCTTTTTTTTTGCATTGAATTATCCTTTTGCATTGATTTTTAGCAATCTTTTGAGATCGACCGACTGAAAATGAAATACTCCTTTTGACCCTCTCTGGAAGTTCCAGTTTTTAATTTGAAGCACTTAGCGGATTATTTCAAGTTGAAGGCCAGTTTTTAAAACTCCTAATTGGTTTTTATATGAGTGGGACACTTTTTTTTAAATAATCTTTGAGAAATTGATTATCTCGCAATGAAAACTTTTCAAACGATAAGCTTGCTCACCACACATTCCTCAACTTAATTTATTATTTAAACTCCAGACTGTTGGA
>NW_026971733.1:0-58568 GCF_963678635.1 Symsagittifera roscoffensis
GAGTTTAAAAGGTGTTGGGTACTTTCAATCATAAACAGATATAAGACTGCTCGTATGAGGGCAAAGTCCTGAATACTCCGACTGTATTTTAAGGTCTATGAAGCAGAGTTTTTTAAAATCACCCCCCCCCCCACACGCCGTATAAAGAACAAAAAAACAAAGTGATAGATTATGCTCCTAGTAAAAAATCAATTATGGCAAACAGGCTTCTTCAACCGATTTGGAACAATTTCTAAGACGGATTTAATCTCCGCTTATGCGTTAATAGCGCAAAATTTATGGCGAGATAATTGTCCAAAATTGGCAACGTTGACAATCTTTCAACCCTCATAACTTTATGAAAAATGGTCACAATTGAAACATATTTTCGAATTGAAGCTCAGGACAACAACTTTTTGAATGATATATAAGAATTCCGTCAAAATGGCTAGTTGAAAAGTAAAAGTTTTCTGAAGAAAAAAACGAACCCCGAGCACAATTATACCGTTACTTTTATTACAAAAGTGGGAACAATAACAGGCAGCATAGCTGTTCATGAGAAATTGTACGTAGATCGAATGTTAAATTTAACTTATCAGCTTGATTAATTTTGTTGTTACTTATTTCGATCATCACCGCAAAACTTCCTGCAGAAATTTATCCATTTTCCGACCCTGGATCTAGTAAAAAAGCGAATTTTTTGTCTGTCATTTTTCCGCGGCCTAGAGACTAAATGAGGGGTTTCAGCTACATTACGACCCAATTTGAGCCAATAAAATCAAACTCTTTTTTTTTGTTTCCAGAGCAAGAATATATTTGAACTAGTTATGATTTGCTGTTGCTTTACGCCTTCAATTTTTACTGATCATCATTTATCCACGAGGGATAGGACCAACATACGAGCTGTACAGCTCATCACGGCGAACCGCTGTTGTGCCCCTGCTTAAGAACTACATGCAATTTTTTTTGCAGTACTTGATCTGGTAAGATCCTTCCCAAAATTTTCAGGTAGCATATTTCAATGCCGTATCTTTGTTGATTGCAGAAAAAATGACAAACCGTGAAGAAAAATCCGTTTATTTTTTTTCTCGAAAACAAAAAGCTGTAGCTTCAATGTCCCGTGACTGTACGAATCCTTTTACTACAAGGAGTCCGCTCGAAGATGCATCTTTTGTTTTCAGACATGTACACAACCGCACCCTTGAAATTGTTGCAGCTATCGATTTTGTAGCAATCAGAACCAAATACAATATGTTGGGTTTTTTAAGTATTTTTAAGCAACTTTTGTTTCGGCTGAATTGTGGTTGAGATTCATGTCTGAAAACAGAGCGATGGAGGTGATTATTCAAAATTTAACACCTTTCTAACAAAAAAAATCCATTTGCACCTCATTTTTGAAGTAAATTTGGGCGGTATTGCATCGGAAAGAGCTACAAATTGTGTATACTTGGTTTTTTTTAGATCGAATGCAATTTCAAGTGGAGCTGTTCAAAATTTTTTTTGAACATTGGAAAAATTTTTATGCCCTGCGATCGAGTCCTAACACTGTTTCACCTGGAATATTTAACATCAAGTTACAACAATTTCCATTTAGGGGTAATTAATGAGCGCTAAGCTTCCATTTTCTCTTTTAACGCGTCGTGTGGGCGGCAAAAGATTCCTACTCAAAATTATTCCGTTATGAATGGAGCCAAAGTAATTGGTCCCAATACTAATATAACAATTAACTTTGATACTCGTTTTGTCTTCATTTACGTTTCTGAACATCATATTCAGTTTCATTTCAAAAAGCAGCTTTTTATGGGCAGAACTATTGTAGCGGAAAAAAAGAATGACAATAAATTGGGCATTAAGCAAAAGTTCTTCAAGTTCCTCATTACGTCAATAAGTTCTATAAACGTCAACAATTTTTCATTAAATTCTCAACTGTTTGTCACATGTTAGGGCTTGATATTTGGAATCTACTTAAAAAACACCATAACATTTCAGAAACGTTAATTTTTCAGCCAATCAAATGTTAACTTGATCCAATAAAGGAAAAATTTTGAAAGAAGGTACAAAAAATTTTTTTTTCTTTTTTTTTTGGTTTACACTTCCTTGTTTTTTCCTTACATCCCCCCCAAACTGATTTAGGGGGAGAAAATATGGGTTTTTCAGGAAATAACTTTGAGTATACCTTAGATTTTCAAAACCATTTCGAAAATTTTTTCGACCTTTTTTTAGGTCGAATAAATTGATTTTCTTAGTAGCTCTCCCAAATTACTATGAAGACCATATTTTGACCAAACTTTGTGCGCCGAATGCAAAGGTTTAAAAAACGAGCAAAAAAGGCGTTTTAGGTACGTTTTGGGTATATTGCATTTTTTTTTTGGCGCGCCATCCCAACTAAAAATTAGCATATATTGCGCCGAAGGCACCTTTAGAAAATTTTTAGGGTTAGTAAACCAAAAAGGATATCTCAAAATACTACAGGGGGGATCCTTTGGGTCGGCAGAAGGTCGAAACCCTAAAATCCACTACTGTTTGAAGCCCTTTCGAGCTATTTTTGAATTGGTAAAAGCGGCTGGAAAAAACACACTACGACATAATTACTTACCATTTCGTAAAGTGGTTAGAAACCAAAAAAAGTATTCAATTACAGTTATTACTGTGAGCTGGAGATTGATTGACAGGCACCTCAGGGGGGGGGGGGTATTGTTAAGTTTATTTGAGATTGCTTACAACTAAAATCACTAAAATTCTGAATAAAGTTGTGTCATTGATTCGATAAAACGTCTTTTTTTCTCAATTAGAATGATAACAAAATCGAAATCATGCTTTGCAAAAGCATATCTAAAAGATAATTTTTCTGCCTGAATTCTTCGTCAACGTTGAACATAATTTTAGGACGATGAAGAAAAGATTGAGTGAAACTGGTCTTGCTTAGCAGTCTTAAATTTTAAAAAAATGTATCAGAAAAAAAACTAGATGAAGCTATGAAAATTTTATCCATTAGTGTAATTTTATTGCTTAAAAAGGATCTTGTTAACACTTTCTGCCCTATTGCAATAGTGGGATAGTTCACCAGGTACAAAATTTGTATATGCGTAACTGTTCAATTCATTATTTATAGGGGGGCGGAGATTCGTTACAAGGTAACATAGGGGGAGATAGTTAACAAGATCCCCCAAAAGTAAAAAATGTATAGAATTGTTTGTTCTCAATTCGGTTTTTTTTGTTCCGACTTCACAATAATCAAATCGTTTATGCTCAATTGGTTTTGTAGTCTTATCGATTTTAGTGATGAGAACAACAGATTAAGTATACCCAAGTGAAAATCAAACTAAGGATGTTTACTCTTTTTTGATTTCCAATAGCAAACTATACTTCACCTGCGATTAGCGCTAGGAATTTCAGCAGACCAAACGTTTAGCAGACTCAGAATAATTAGCAAGTCTGACCGCTAATTTCAAAAGCGGCTTTGGCAAGAAGTGATCACTTGCTCTTCTGCGCTTAGATTCGGCACGAGAGTTTTTTTACGCGTAATTACTGTGCTCGTGTCTTTGGTCGCTAATTGTTCCGACTTTCAAGAAAACGGAACATTTAGCTTTTTCCTTCAGTCAATTTTCGGCGATTGAGATAATAGTTTTTTTTAAATAACACTTTATGCTCCATTGAACATATCGACTCCCTGAAATCAAATTTATAAATAAATTCTACCTCCGATCTGTTTTTGAACATTTTGGGAGTTTGAAAATTGCTAACTTGGCCAAGCTCTGGTCTTATTTATGCGCACTTTGAAGATTATATTCATAACACTGAAAGCGTAACGCAAAACATTTATGCGTGGCGAATTATCCCGCACGACAAAAACGTTCCAAATCAATTTGAGGCTAGCTAGTTGGTCGTATTAGTTTCGTAAGGCTCATTTTTTTGCACTTGATCTTTGACATTTTCCAAAATTTATTTTTTCAAAATTTTTTTTTCCCAAAAAACTATTCAATTTGAATTTAGTGTCAGTCTGAACATTCTTATGCCTTGATATATGAGCAGTCTTGTTTTGACTATTTTGTTTTAAAGCTGATATCAAATTGCCAGATAATTGTTTTAAATGTGGAAACTTAACCCAATTTGGAGCGTTTGTTTTACGTCTGTCACTCAACTATCCGCCAGTTGTATTGCGTTGGTCTGCTAGAAGACACGTTTTTTAATTTTTCTGACATAGTCAATCCATAGTCAAATTCATTCCAAATTGAGGCAAATCAACTGGTCTCATTTACTCTTTTTAGTTGACACATTTAAGTTAATTGTTACTTGACATTACATCTGGGGGACACTCATAAAACTAGCAAAAAAACATAAAAATGTAGAAACAATTAAAACTAGCAAAAGTCAAAGCTTCACCCTGAAACGATCCCTTCAGGAATATTTAAGGTCTCTAAAAGAAAGTTTGACAAGGTGTTTTCGCCTTTTATTTGTATCGCGTAAACGTATAGTTTGCCGGAGTTAAAACAAATGCAGATACTTTATCAATCAACATTTTTTCAAAACTTATAAGGGTTTTAAAAATTCAAATAATTAGAAACAATAAATTGTGCGCGTTTTTTATCGTTCTGACTTTCGAAAAATTGCCATAATTGCCGCCCATGCAGGCCTAGTAATCGGTTAAGAAATAAAAAGTCTGCAAGATAGTAAAAAGTCAATTTGATTTGGGTTTTAAGGGCGAGGGCTCAAAAAATTTTTTCTTTCCACATTATTTCAACTCTTGCTTTGATTATTCCGACTTTCTTTGAGTCTTTTTTATTCAGTTTTTTTTATTCTGACGAATTTTACAAAAGTTGTCAGCGTATAGGTATCGATCCTGGATTGCCAAGCAAGTATTCTGGCACTAGGTTAAAATGCAGAGGGCACCATTGCTCAAATAATACTTTTGTAGTTTCAATACGCAAAATCGTTTTGCGTGGCAAATGATCAGCACTCATAATTATTCCAAAGATATTTGACCGCAAGTATAATTGGTCAAATTAATTCTACTCTAATGTTATCTCTTCAATTTGTTATTGGCAGTAAGAAAAATTGTAGTTCGTCAAAAAACTTTTAAGCAAAAACTCTCGAGGCCAGTCAAGGCGCAGTCGGATCATTCATAACTTTGCCCTGATATACGAGAGGTCTTGTTTTCTATGAACGAGAAAGAGGTGGTGAAAAAAAATCATTTTATTGATAAAAAATACTGCTCGTATATCAGGGCGAAGCCCTGAATGTTCCTATGCACTTTAAGGTCAAATAAATCTTTTTGGCTGATTTGTTGGCGAAATACTTGAATAAAAAATTGTTACAAATTCTTTTTTGTTTCCTCATTTCTTTTTTTTTTTTCATTTTTCCCCTCACACCCTATAAAAGTTTTAGGAGGTGTGTCTAGCGTCTCGTATTGTTTTTTTTCAAACAAAAACTATTTCAAAAATTATATATGGTTGGCATTCTTCATTTCTTATTAATTGTCGTCTCGTTCTTTCTCTTCAACGTTCTTCATAAACATCACGCAACTTTTTTTCTTGTTTTTGAACTGTTTTTCAGCAGAAACTTTTATTTTCTGAAATTTTTTGTTGGAAACCAAAAAAAAGCTGCCATATTGTCCTCAAACGTTTAAAATAACAAGTCAAACTATTGATGTGTTAGTACGCACGGGAACCTGGACTTCTGCTTCAACTACTTGATTTTAATATCCTGGTCACTTTTTAATAACCACACTCCAGTGTCGATGGAGAAAACGTTGTGTCGATTTTTGGCTTCTGTCATCCCCATATGTAGCTAAAAACCACTGAATCATATCAAACATAAGACTACGAGTTTCTTTCATGGGACCAGAATACAATTAAATTCAATAGATGACTGGAATTTAAATCATCATGTTGAACCTAAAAATATGCGTAGACATTATATCTACAAAGTCAGACTATTTATACAGTATGAACTGCTGTCTTATGGATTTGATCTTTTGTTTCAAACCTTTTATGTTTAATGCAAGAAAAGTTCTGAGAATGCTATTTGGCAGAAGAAAAAGAGACATAGAATTCTTGTGCCATAGTGCATGAACTTTTTTGTGTATGGCCCTCTTAAATTAACTTTCTTCTCCATTAATCATTTACAATCAGCTGACATCTAATTGCGGAAAGGCGCTCTGGTTTCTTACTTCTCTGTGAACCCTTCTGTAACATAATGATAGATCGCTTTCAATTAGCAGGTGGATCACAAGTTGCTTCGTTTGTTAGACGAAAATAAGTTGTTTCCATTGAATATTGGGCTCATGACAAAAAAAATCAAAAATTGTGCATATTTTACAAATCAATAAATACAAATACATATTGATGATTGGGACTATAATTGGGACTTTGGAAGTTTTGAATTACATATCTGGTCTCTGATATTTTTATTTGTTATAAATATTTTTTCAACATCTTTTAAAGCGACTAGACTTGATTTTATATAGCAACATAGCATCAAAAAATGCGCTAACAAAACGTACTAGTTTCCGATATATTGCGTTTTTTTTTCTAATTTCAAAAGAAATAGTGTTTTTTTTTTAAATTCTGCCTTAAATTCTGCTCGTATTACTAGAAGTTTAAGAGTTATCAAAGTTTGTTTAGAATTGAATAATTTAAGCAAAATCTGCGATAGTTCGTAACGGTAGATTAAGGTGGGAACACTGACTCACGTGCGTTATTCTTCTCGTACCGGTTGTAAGCGCAACGGAGCTAGCGTATTCTAATTGCCAATGCCTTGGTACCAATTTACACATGTTACGAATTGTCGACCTACCGTTAATTTACATGGTTTTCAAATCATTTTTTGATTTTTTCTACAGCTTGAATTGTAGCTATTGTTTATTTTAGGACAGAGTTTAATTGAGCAATTATTATGCTCTTTGTCTTTCCTTCTTTTTGTAAGGTTGTGATCATAAATATTTCACTGCATTTAAATTATTATGGAGAAATAAATTCTTTTTTTTCTAATACGATGGTTGCTTCTCACTTTTCACAAGTAGCTGCATTAGTTGCTCGAGAAGGCCTACCCTCCTAGTTCTGGCGAAGATCATGCTCAAAAAACCTGTTTCTTAGATTAATTCCGAAACAATTACTATGTTTGTAAGTTTTTATGTTTTGCCTGCTTGATGCTCATGTCGACTCTGCTTTGTTTGCGTAGAATAATGTCAAAAATTCAAACAAGATTTTTTTCTCCAGAAAATTTGTGTCGAAAATAAAGCTTCATAAGATTTGTTTGCTGGAACTTTTCACGCACTTATTGTTCCAACTTTCGAAAAAAAATGACCGAAATTATGTTCTTGGGGTGTTTTTCTCTCCGGACAAACTTCGCAGTTGTTAAACTGCCCATTTCGTAAGCTGGCCACTGTCTAATTTCTTATATCAACCTAAAACTTTTGTTCTCAAATACAACAAGCCTGCTCGTATCAAACTTCGGATATGACAATTCCTTGAACAAACCAAATTTGATGGCTCAATTTGATTTGGACCAATTTCTAAGACTGATTAAAACACCGCTGAAGCGTTGATAGCACGAAATATATTGCATGAACTGACAAACTTCAATCACCTACAAATTTTTAAAACTATCCAGGCGTAAACTATCCAGGACTTCAGAACAAACTAACTAACGGCTGATAAACTATTTCCGTCCAAAAATCCTATTTAAAAAGTCAAAATTTTTCTTGAATAAAAAGCTTATTCGGGATAATTAACGCAAGATATATTTTATCGCACTATTAATGCTGAAGCAGTGATTTAATTCCTCTTATAAATAGTTCAACATTGGACGGAGACGTGCTATTTGAACTATTCAACATTTTGATAATGGTAAATAACACTTTTTAATCCGACTTTCGAAGAAAACGGAATAATTATGCTTAGTGTGGGTTTTTATCCAGCCAAACTTTGTCGATCGAAATGATAATTTCAACAGAAATTTTGATGTCCCATTGAAGATATCGACTCAAATTTAAAAAGATATTTTCCCTTCGGTTGTTTTATGCAAATTTTTGGGAGTTTAAAAAATGCCAATTTAACCATGCTCTGGACTATCTTATGCGCACTTTGAAGATTTATTCATAATGCTGAAAGCGTAACGAGATATATTTATGCATGGCAAGTAATCCCACACAACAAAATTGCCAAAATTGAATTGAAGCCAGCTAATAATATTAATTTCCTATGTAAGTTACTACAGTTGATCTTTGATATTGTCCATAATTTATAGTTTTTCTAATTTTCCCCCCAAAAATCTCTTCGACATGGATTAAGGGGCAGTCGGAAAATTCAGGGCTTTGACCTGATATACGAGCAGTCTTGTTTATATTGCTATCCATTTTGTTTTTGCACTTTTCATCGATTTTTTGGCAGCTAGATGTTCAGAGACTGTTCGTCTTATGAGATGGGAATTAAAATAGTTTTTGCATCATTTTGCTGGAGTTCTAATTGTAAAAAAATACTAGTCATAAATATTTCAAATCTGAAAAAATTCTAATTTTACAATTTCCATATATGATATTATGCTAGTCAGACTATTTCCATAGATGAAAAATTACTAATCATAGACCTTTCATGCAATTTTCTATACGTATGAAATGGTATGGAAAATGTATGACTATGCGAGCCTTTTTGTTTGCAGTCTTGTTTAAATTGAAAAAATCGCTATCAAAAATTTATGCTGTAGATACTATCTCACCAATCGATGAAAATATTGCTTGCACTTATTGTAGGTCTCTCAATAACTTAGTCGAAGCCAGATCGTCTATCTTGTATTGTTTCAAAAAGTTTGAAACAGTAAAATTACATAAAAAACATCACCAGAGATCCCCATTAAAACAAATCAAGCTGTTAAGAAAAAAATGCCATCAAAATTTCTATAAAGGCGCATAATACACGCAGATGCCAGTTGTTTTTATACTAACCAGTGAAAACCGGATTCGAAAAAAAACATAATGTTTGTTATGAAATTTTGATGTGTATTTTTAGTATTTTGGCAAAGTTGAAAGTCAAATTCGTCGCCCTGAAATTTTTTTTTCGAAAAAGATGAATATCCTCCCTCATGCAAAAATCCTACAAAAAACGGCGTATTTTAAAATTTTGAGACAATCACGCTTCGACCAAATCTTTTACTTATGAGTTACTTCAATATATGGGGCCCATCAAAAAGGAGGCATGATGGTATCCATCTTTCAACAAAAGAGGCAAAAATTCCATTTAATATTCATTTGATCGGTCCCGCTCGTAAATCCAGCCATCGTATGAGAACTTATTGCCGGGGTCCACCCGCTGACCGGGACAGCAAAAATGTCTCCATGGTACTGTTGATAGAAACGCAACGAGACAACATGCAACAGCGGCAATAGCACAGACCGACACTAAGAACACGAATATGAAGCCTCCGTCATCTTCAGGTAATAACAGAGGATACATGTTACGTAGCAATTTTTTTAGGGTGCTGTAATAATTGACAGAAGGTCCAATAATCAAGCAATAATTGCGCAATGATAGTTCGATAATAATAAGAATTCAAAATAATTACTTTCTTCAATAAAATGTAGGTAGTTTAAAACACAGTGAACAAATTAAACAAACGAACATATTAGAGCATCTGTATTTATTAAGTAAATGAATTATGGCATAACTAAAAATACAAAACGAAAAATTACAATTTTTTTTCAGAATTTATTTTTTTTTTGAAAAATTTCAACTTAATTTATTAGCTCTTTTATGAGCTAGCTTTCATTGATTTCAATGCGTTTTTAACTGTTCAATTTATGCTCAAGTTATGTTAAGTTGCGAAAGCAGCAATAACAGACAAGAGGATTTAAGAAAGGTAAAGGAAAAGTAAAGTAATTTTAATCAAAATGAGTTCCTTCAAATTTTTATGGTACAACTGGTTATCGTTTTCAACAAAAATTGAATTACAAAAACTCAAAATGCTTCGCGATTCAGCAAAATATAATGAGCTTTTTGATTTTTTAGGCAAGTTCGTGAATAAACAAAAAATAAACGAAATTAAACGAAAAAGAATAAACGAAAAATGCTTTTGTTATTTTCTCTATCGTACGCAAGGTGGGCTAAAACGGCATCTATCTTGGAGGTAAAATAGGTCGGACCTGAATGTGAGGAGGAGAGATAGAGATGGCAGTAGTTTCAGAGGAGGAAACTAGCTCTAATCAATCTTACCAGGTTTGCACCATATCCGCCCGTGGAAATTACTTTATTATCTGTCAATAACTTTCCGCTATATAGCTCGTGTATATTTTTAGTATACCTTTTGACATAGCACATCAAGTGCTATCATGCTACTTCAAACTATTTCCTGTTATAACGATAGTTTTAGCTTTTTTGTGCTTTTCACCCAACATTTTAGATGCTCATCTAAAATGCGCGTTACAAAAAATTGCTTTTGGTTTGGAAAAAATATCTATTTGCACATTTAGAAATTTAAATAATCAATAAAAGCTTTTAAGTTTGTAAAATTAGCAAAAAATAAAATACTAGCAATACTAGCGTTAGGATGAATTGGTTTTGGTTGAATATCGAAGAAGAAATAAGAGCCGATCGGCGCAGTAAAGAAGGATTGATGGTAATTGAGTATTCCAGAGACAGGTATGTATGGTAGTGCATTCAAAGGAACTCAAGTGCACCGGACTTCAACCATAACTTGATTAGTTCTGGCTCCATTGTAAAGCCAGATACACGCAGCAGATTGGGCATAGACAATCTTCATGTACTGTAAATTGGTTTAAAGACTCCAGGGACTGGTTCTCAAAAATTAATTCCAAAGCTAAGTCAGGTTTTTAAGTCCAAATTGAACATTATACATTTTCTTGAAATGCAATCAGTTATTGAATACAAAACTGCAGTTAGAACTACAAAATATAGATTCGACCTCGTCTTCTTAAAATCATGTTCTGATTAAAAAGCTGCATTTCCTGGCTAGAAGGCAAAACAAGTCGCCCATTTTCACCACAGGAAAATTCCGTCTGAGAGTAAATTTTTCGACTGATTGCAAAAAAAAGAGTTTCAATTTGAGATTTCTCCATATAAAAAAAAATTACAAGCATAACTAATGAAAAATCTGTTATCATCACAGGCAAAACACAAACACAGTTCCATATTGGTTTAAAGTTCTTTATAACGTAAAATGCCTCCTGAAAAAACCACTGATCGCAAGTGCTAATTGATATCATATGGTCTCGTGCGCAGCTGATGCAAAAATAAGGTTAATAATTTAGAGCAGGGCCGGATCTAGGAGTTTCTCGGGGGGGGGGGGGGGGGGCGGTGTTGGATTTTCAAAAAATTTTGAAAACTTTGTCGACCTTTTTTTAGGTGGACCGCATTGATTTTTCGAGCTGTCCCAGAGCACTAAAAAATCCCTGCGCAGGAAAAATCCCTGCGTCAACAAAAATGGATATCTCAAAATAATATAAAGGGGGGACCCTTTGGATCGGCTGGATATCGAATCCCTGAGGGGGGATTCGACCCCCTGTCGACACAAAGGGTTCCCCTCTTTTACTATTTTGAGATATCCGTTTTTGTTGACGGACCCTAAAAATTTTCCAAGGCGCCTTCGTTTGTTTTCTTGCCTTCGTTTTTTTTCTCTAAAGGAACAGTTTTTTTTCACAAATGAGAAAACTCAAGGGCGCGGTCTTGACTTCCAGAAGCAAAAAAATTAAATTTTGAAGAAAAAAACGGGCTTGCGGCAGGTGTATGACGAGCTTTTTTTGTGATATTTAGTTTTAAAAGCTATATTAAATTACTGCAAAACTTTGTGGACCAAGTTGACCTTTTTTCCTCCTGTGATATTTTAAGGCTGAAATCGCTTACTTGGTTAGAGCTTTCCACTTCAGCCAATTAGAAATCGACTTTGTTCAAAGTGGCTTTACTGCCTAAATTTGCCATGGGTGAGAGGAATTGCTAACATTTTATACCCTTTTTTTTATCATAATCATATTTTCCAGTCAAAAAAAATCAATTTTATAATCAATACAAAATTCCAAAAATTTATAACTGTTTGGTCGATCAAGTTACAGAAAATCCGCAACACGGCAACTCGCAACAACCGTTGGGCTTAAAAGGTTGTATAATTAGTAGCACGGATAGACGAAAAAAATTGCAAACAGACAAAATTATTATTTAAAGAGCAATTGACCTAATTTTAAAAAACTTTTCAAGCAATAATTAAATTTTCAGACCCAATTTGTTTCGGAAGATTGTCTGAAAAAGCAATAACGCACGCGAAAGTTTGTCAAAACGATAAAATTGCTTTTTTAAACCAATTCTGTCTGTCGAAGTTTGGGTAATACATTTACCGTCATGCCACAACTCGCAAAAAAAGACAACTCGCAATAAAAGACAACTCGCATTAAAAATCATTTCGCAACAAAAGACAACTCGCGATAAAAAAACAGCTCGCAACAAAAGACAACTCACAACAAAGTATTAAATATTTGCATTATAAGACAACTCGCATTGAAAGACAACTCGCATTGAAAGACAACTCGCATTGAAAGACAACTCGCAGTATGCTCGCCGCCACAATCGCGCCCATGAGCTTGTCAACAATTGTCTTTGTTACGAGCTGCCTTTTGTTTTGAATTGTCGTACTACTATTGTCGTTTTTTTTGTTGAGTCGCTCGCAACCAAGAAAAGTTTCATATGGTTTTTTTCAAAAGCACACTAAAAAATTCTTCAGATAGACTTAAAATAATTCAAAATTTCGATAGAGTTTTGAAATAGAACTGAGGAGCTATAGAATTTCAAGCTATAAATTTTTGTTTAAAATCAACTTTTGGTTTTATGATTTTACTGCGTAGAAACCCGATACTATTAGGTCGCAGGAGATCTGGAAAAAGCTTTCTTGTGAGCTAGTAAAAACCGTTTTGACCCAAATATGAGCTTTGATTATCCGGAGAAAATTTGTTTGCGAAAACTTGCAAGTGTTGGTATCACGGGGAAGAAATGGAAATCTTTTCAAATGTCTAAAATAATTTTTGATTAAAGCTTCTTGAAAAAAATTAACAAATCGAAAGTTTTTAAATTTTTATTGGAAATTGCCTCCAACACGCCTAATAAAAGGTCCGATGTGATAATGTTTGCTCTATCTAACGTTTTAAGCAGACTTTATAGCGTGATTCGTTTCAACTAAGAAAGGTTTCTAAGTCAGATTAGTTTGGCGCCTTTTTTGTTACTCATGTTTTTGATGTTCGAATTAAAATGGCTAGCATCGGAATTTTAGAACAAAAGTTGATCAAAATGAAAAATTTTGCATAAATTTTCTAGTCATGAAATATTTATGCCATGATATTGATTTTTTTGTAATTTTTTTCATTGATAGCTTTCGAGAAAACACAATCCTTTGAAAAACATTATAATTGATTACAAGCTGGATGAAATTAGTTTTAATTTATTATAATTGATTATAATCTCTAAAAATCTGTAAGACTTGCAAAAAATACTGCATTAATCACAACCTACTGCATTAACCGAGCTTTCTATGTTATTTTTTTTTCGATAGTTGCAACAAAATTTATTTAAAATCGTTATTAATTTTTTCGTAAAGGATTAGAATCTCTTTGATTTTTGCAAAATAGTTGCAAAACTTGCAGCAAATTCTGCATTACTCAGGGCCCACTCAAAATCTAAGCCCAATCAAAATTCTTACACTAAATCACCTCTTTTTTCACCTCCAATCCAATTCTAAACGATAAACTTTGAATTTCCAGAGGCTGACAAAATATGTAATATAACAAAATATTATCAATAAAAAACTCCAGTGCCGATCTTTTTGTTGTTCTTAGCAGGCTGAAATTAGTTCGAAAAGTCATAATAGACATTTTCAAACTGCATTAGCAATAGCCGTTTTCAAGTTGCGATACCATTAGCCATTTTCAAGCTGCAATAGCCCGTCGCCATTTTCAAACAGTGATAGCGACAGATAAAAAAGATATGGTCAACAATGAAAGAGTAATTTTAAAAATTGATAATTGAAACCGATCAAAAATCTAGTTCGGAAAAATCGCGGTTGTGACTTATTTTTCGTGCCAGGCTAAAACAAACCGTACGCCCATTAAGTAGCATTGAAAAAGCAGCTTTCCAAAAGTTGCTACCAAATCTTCATGCAATACCTTGAATCTTTCACGAACCAATCCTTTCTGGGCGGCAAAGACAAAATAAAAATTTTGCATCAACAGATGAATAAGTTTTTCTTGTATTTGGTGAGAACACAAATTTTGTAGGTAACTTACTAAGTAGGTTACTTACTTTTGAACATTAACAATGTTGTGAAATAAACTTTCATTTTCATTTTGTTAACTATTCTGCAAAACAATAAAAACGGCCATAGTTTTTCGTAATTAAATACAGAAAGAATACACGTATATCAACGCAAAATCTTAAATGTTTTGATGGCTCCTTTAAATCTGATAAACTAAAAATTTTGGACTGAAAAGATAAAAATTTAAAGTACTAAGTTCTAAATGACAGTCTTCAATCGAGCTTAGGCTCAGGCATAATTCTAAAATTACCGGATCAATCTCCACGCGGTCAAGTTTTTTTGTGAAGTTGGTTTTCATAAAAAATCATCCCAAGCATATTAACTTCTTTTTCTTCGAAAATCGAAAAAGACAAGCGTAAATCTCTTGAAATATTTGGCGAAGATTTTTGTTCTAATAATCAAACCATGCTTGAACTCTCCATGCAGCAGCTGTTCAATCGACAGAAGCAAGGAAAATTATAAATAGGCACTGGGCCAACTAATAAGGTTGCATTGATCGGAAAAAAGCGAGTTCAAAGTTCAGTCGCAAAAAGAAGTGAAATTCGAAAAAAAAATCAAAAGAGCCAAAATTCTCTATAGAATGAATGATGGCAATTTGTAGAGCGTAGATTTTTTTTATAGACCACATTATAGAAAAACAAAGGCGATATAATTTTGTGTGACAGGTTTTTGGTTGCAAACTACATGCTGCAAATCAAGGGCGGATTTAGGGGGGGGGGGGGAGGCGGAAGCCTTTCTTTTCAAAGATTCGACCCCCTGCCGACCCCAAGAAAGCGTGTGCCAAAAAGGGAAGCGCGTGCCAAAAAAATGCGAATTTAGTCTGCTTTTTGCAAAATTTTGCCTGCGCAGAGATTTTTTATAATGCCCTGGGACAGCTCGAAAAATCAATGTGGTCCACCTAAAAAAAGGTAGGTCGGCTCTAAGTTATTAAGCTTATTTTTGCATCAGCTGGTCACGAGACCATACGATATCAGATAGCACTTGCGATCAGTGGTTTTTTCAGGAGGCATTTTACGTCATAAAGAGTTTTGAATCAATATGGAACTGCGTTTGGGTTTTGCCTGTGATGATTAATGATTTTTCATTAGTTATGCTTGTATTTTTTTTTCATGCGTAGAAGTTTCAAATTGAAACTTTTTTTGCAATCAGTCGAAACATTTACTCTCAGACGGAAATTTCCTGTGGTGAAAATGGGCGACTTGTTTTGCCTTCTAGCCACGAAATGCAGCTTTTTAATCAGAACATGATTTTAATAAGACGAGATCAAATCTATATTTTGTAGTTTTAACTGCTTTTTGGCCTGTTTTTTTTTCTTCAAAATTTTACCTGCGGCGCAGAAATATTGGCCTAAATAGGGACAAAACAGTGCTTTGGTAGAGCTCAAAAAATCAATTTGGTCGACCTAAAACAAAGGTCGACAAAATTTTCAAAAATTTTTCGAAAATCCGCCCATCTCGAGATAATACTAGACCCGCCCCTGCTGCTCTAAATTTATTTTTTGACAGCTGCAAAAATCTGTGCTTCTAGAATAATCTGGCTCACTATTGTCTTGCAGTGAATTTTGCTAGTTTTGTTGGATCAAAACACTTAATTACATTTTTAAACCATACAATATCTAAGAGTAACCTGGCTGAACACACGCTGGGAATCGATGCCTTTTTTTCTCACGCGAAATACAACTTACGTGCCGTATATTTTGCAAGAGAGCGAAAACCTCAGACAAGAATTTCTTGAGGCTCGGAAATTTTTTCAAAATATTGTGGCGGATGAAAATTCATTTATACAGAACCCGAACATAGCCAATGAGATTTCCCTGAGTAATCAAAATTGCTCAGAAAACGTTTTTCCTCCGTTTTAATTCTTTGCAACATTTTTGAGCTGGCCATAAAATAACTACTGGTATGAAATTTTTTCCAAATGTTTTTGAAGCGTAGATTTGGACAGAGCGCACTTTTTTTTATTCTTCAAACTCGCACAAACAGTAACAAGACTGCTCGTATCAGGGTTAAGCCCTAAATGTTCCGACTGCCCTTGAAGATCTATGGAGCATGACATGAAAAAATTTAATGTAATAAGATAATTATGAAAAACAAATTAAAATTCAAAAAAATCATAACCCCACACGCCATATAAAGTACAAAGTGATAGATTTGGCCCCTAGTAACAGATCAATTATTGCAAATAAACTTCCTACAATCTATTAGGAACAATTTCTAAGACGGATTAATCTCCGCTCACGCGTTAATAGCGCAATATATACCGCGCGTTAATTGTCCAAAGTTGGCCAAAATGACAATCTTTAAACCCGCATAACTGTACGAAAAATGATCACAAGTGAAATATTTTTTCAAATTTAAGCTCAGGACAGCAATACTTTTCGACTGTTATAAAAAAGTTCCGCTCTTGTCGAAATTTGTCTGAAATGAAAAAGTCGAAATTTGTCTGAATTTGTCTGAGCACAAATATTCCGTTACTTTCGTATCGAATGTCGGAACAAAAAGCATGCGTCAATTCAGATTGGAACGATTTTTGAAACGGATTAAATTTCCACTCAGGCGTTAAAGCACTTAATCTATCGCGCGTTAATTGTCCCGAGTTGGCCAAATTGGCAATATTCAAATCCACAATTCTTACCAAAAATGATTTGTTTTTCAGTTTCGAGGTCAAGGCAACAATATTTATTAGATGCAAAAATAAGTCGTCAAAATTGGCTGGTTGAAAAGTCATAAACTGTATGGAGAAAAAACCACCCGAGCACAAATAAAAACAAGACTGCTCGGATCAGCGCGAAGCCCTGAATGTTCCGACTGCCTTTTAAGGTTTATGGAGCAGTAATAACTTTAAAAAATTAATTGAAATAAAATAGAATGAATTTTTTTTTAAATTTGAAATCTTTTATGAAAATCATCTCCCCACACGCCATATAAAGTACAAAAAGATAGATTTCGTTCCTTGAAACAAACCAATTATGGCAAATAAACTTCTTTCAACCAATTTGGAACAATTTCTAAGACGGATTAAATCTCCGCTTACGCGTTAATAGCTCGAATTATATCGCGCGTTAATTGTCCCAAATTGGTCAAAATGGCCAAAATAGCATTAAAACCTCATAAATTTACAAAAAAAATCACAGGTGAATTATCTTTTCAAATTTAAGCTCAGGACAACAATACCTTTTGAATGATATTAAAAAAATTCCGTCAAAATGGCTAGTTAAAAAGTCGAAATTTGTCTGAAGAAAAAAACCCACCTCGGACACAAATATTCCGTTACTTTCGTATCGAAAGTCGGAATAAAAACTATTTTTAAATGGTTTCTGATTAAAGTATTTTTCCAACTAAAAAGAAAACGGTTGGAAGATTGTTTTTCGTACTACCTAATTTCACGTGAAAATTTGTTTTTATAATTATATTTATAAAACTTGAAGACCAAGTTTCTCAACGATTTGAGCAAGAAAATCCAGGCGCGGATTTTCGGACGCCCTCCCTCACGGATTCGACAAACTACCGTCCCTCCTATAGAACTCTTTTAGGACATCCCATTTCACAAAAAATTAGGATTAAAAATTTTCTAAAGCTTGCGGCGCAGAAAACTTGCGTGCGGCGAAGGAAATTTAGTCAAAATGAGGTCTTTATAGTGATTTGGGCAAGCTCAGAAAATCAATTTGGTCGACCTAAAAAATGTCAAAATAATTATTTTAAAAAAAAAAAACCGCCAAAATCCTCCCCCCCCCCCCCCGAATAAATCCTACCTCCACCCCTGACAATATACATCAGATAAATAGAAGAACAGCAATATTCGATGAATGCATATAGGTATAAGTCCCTCGGTTAAAAATTGTTTTGAAAAGAATTATGAATTCAAAATTTTACAACTGGTACTGGTTGGTACTGTGGTCGTCGCCTGAGTTTTCTTCGTTCATTGTCTTGGTTTTTTCCTTACTGAGGTGCATGTAACTCATAGGCGGGGGACTACAAATAGAATATACCCACGCATTGAGTCATAAGGAAATCAATTACAATAATTCCTTTTCCGTTAGGACCTTTGTGCTTTGTGGATAAATGGTACTTTGTGGATAAATCGGCTTAAATAGCTCTGATTGCCACAAAACTCCTAACTTGAAACGTCTCATATTGTTTCTAATCTTGGTGTTGACACGAAATTACTATTTGAATGAATTTGTTAGTGATTTCTGGTTATCTTTTCCAAATGTGCCTCAAAAGGGGAAATTTTTGTGACACCGTGTAGTGTGATTCTTAGTGTGTTTATTATTTCTGCGACATCCGAAGCTAGCTTATATGGTGTATTTGATTGGTCTATTTTCATTGCCGCTAATCTACGTTTAATCGTTTGGATCATTCTTTCAACAACCCCTATGGCTCTGTGATCATCAACGGGTGCAAAAAGTAGTTTAATATTGTTTGTCCTACAGAAAATTTAGAAATTTTTCGCACTGAATGTTTGAGCTTGATCACACCTTATTCTTCTCGGTACCCCGTTGTAAGAGATATATCTTTGCATGAACTTGATTGCAATATCTGCTGTTGTATTTGATACAACTTTCGCTGTCGGGAACTTTGACCACTTATCTATCGCAACTAAAATGTATGTATCCTTATTTAGTTCGTTCGATAGGGGCCCCGCAAAGTCTAATTGAACTTCCTCATTAGGTTCGACTACCGGTTCCATTTGGAATGAAAGTTTTATTCCTAAGATGGGTTTTAAAGTTTTACCTTGCTCTGTGCAATGTTTGCAGTTTTGTGCCATTTGCACAATTGAACGGTGGATGTGCGGGAACCAGACATGGCGACTCAAATCCGACATGGCTGTCGATCCCGGGTGGGTTAGATGAAGACTGTCAAGTACTGTCTGTCGTAGTTTTGAGGGAATGATGATTCTTTCGTCGATGAGTAGGCAATCCTCTTCCGAATGTTGAACCAGTATTGTCCGTAGGAGGCTTTGATGGCGTCCCAGTCCCGCTTTTTCAGAAAGTTTATCAGTGCCCAGCGCACTTTTTATTTATTCTTCAAACTCGCACAAACAGTAATAAGACTGCTCGTATTTAAGGCAAAGCCCTGAATGTTCCGACTGCCCTCCAAGATCTATGGAGCATGACTTGAAAAAATTTAATGTAATAAAATAAATATGAAAAAAAAATTAAAGTTAAAAAAAATCATCACCCCACACGCCATATAAAGTAAAAAGTGATAGATTTGGCCTCTAGTAGCAGATCAATTACTGCAAATAAGCTTCCTACAATCTATTAGGAACAATTTCTAAGACGGATTAATTTCCGCTCACGCGTTAATAGCGCAATAAATACCGCGCGTTAATTGTCCAAAGTTGGCCAAAATGACTATCTTTAAACCCGCATAACTGTACGAAAAACGATCACAAGTGAACTATTTTTTCAAATTTACCAACAGTGTGTGGTGTGTAGATTAGAATTTTTCCATCTATGGTTTTATATTTTTGTTCAAATGTTTTTGGGTTTTTTTCTTTTGTTGCTAACCGATTGGTTTTTCGTGCCACTTGTTCTATGCGTTTTTGATATTTTTGTCGACTGTTCGTTGCACTCCCTTATATCTTAAGTTAAGTTTTTTCTCAGCTAGTTCTATAGGTTTTGAGTATGCACCTATTTCCGGCTGTGTTGGTGAATGATGAATGTCTGTTTGTGAGCGTCCTTGGTAGTAGTTTATGTGAGACTTTAGGTGGTGATGCCTTCTTTCGGATTGAAATAAATATGAAAAAAAAAATTAAAATAAATACCGCGCGTTAATTGTCCAAAATTGGCCAAAATGACAATCTTTAAACCCGCATAACTGTACGAAAAAAGATCACAAGTGAAATATTTTTTCAAATTTACGCTCAGGACAACAATACTTTTTGACTGATATAAAAAAAAATCCGTCGAAATTGGCTAAAAAGTCGAAATTTGTCTGAAGAAAAAAAAATCGACCCCGAGCACAAATATTCGATTACTTTCGTTACAAAAGTGGGAACAAAAATTGTAGAAGTTAATTGAAGATACTAGTCTTAAATTCTGAACTGAGCCTAAATATCTACTATTTTTTTTCTTCAAATTAATGCCGTAATTGTGCGTGATAGGGTGAAGAGAGAAAAGAGCTTAACTTAAGACAAACAATCATTATATATTATCCAATCATAGACGACTACATTCATTTGTATTAAAAAGAATGAGAACAGAGGCGGATCTAAGATTTTCTCGAAGAGGGCGGATTTTCAAAAAAATTTCGAAAATTTTGTCGACCTTTTTTTTAGGTCGACCAAATTGATTTTCTGAGCTCTCCCAGAGCACTACAAAAGCTCTGTTTTGGCCAAAATTTCTGCACCACAAGCAAAATTTTGAAAAAACGGCCAAAAACGCGCTCTTTTGAAATTTTTTACCAAAAAAATTTGCATTTTTTCGGCGCGCGCTTCCACTCAAAATTAGTATATATTGGCGCCAATGGCGCCTTTAGAATAATTTTAGGGCCGTAACCAAAAATGGATATCTCAAAATAGTACAAAGGGGGACCCTTTGGGTCGGCAGGGGGTCGAATCCCTGAGAAGAAGTAGCGTCCGTCCCCTCCCCCCCCCCCCCCCTAAATCCGCCCTTGAATGAGAAGCCAAAAAAAAATTGGAAAAAATCGTTTTAAAGTTTTTCAAAAAGAAATCGCTGATGAAGCTACAAAATGTATTTTTCTGAAGTGAATTCAAATTGTTCAGCCAATTTTTACCTGATTTTCATATGACTAACCTATTCGCTGACTATACTTGCTGTGTTATATCACTAGGCCCATCTTGATGGTTTTTCGTAGTACTTAATTTTACGTGAAAAAGTTTTTTTATAATTATATTTATAAAACTTGAAGACCAAGTTTCTCAATGATTGGAGCAACAATATCCAGGCGCGGATTTGCGGACGCTCTCCCTCACGGATTCGACAAACTACTGACCCAAAGCGTCCCTCCTATAGAACTCTTTTAGGACATCCCATTTCACAAAAATTTAGTATTAAAAATTTTCTTGCGGCGAAGGAAATTTAGTCAAAATTAGGTCTTTCTAGTGATTTGGGCAAGCTCAGAAAATCAATTTGGTCGACCTAAAAAATGTCAAAATAATAATTATTTTTTTAAAAAAACCGCCTAACCCCCCCCCCCGAATAAATCCTACCTCCACCCCTGACAATATACATCAGATAAATAGAAGAACAGCAATATTCGATGAATGCATATAGGTATAAGTCCCTCGGTTAAAAATTGTTTTGAAAAGAATTATGAATTCAAAATTTTACAACTGGTACTGGTTGGTACTGTGGTCGTCGCCTGAGTTTTCTTCGTTCATTGTCTTGGTTTTTTCCTTACTGAGGTGCATGTAACTCATAGGCGGGGGACTACAAATAGAATATACTCACGCAATGAGTCATAAGGAAATCAATTACTATCATTCCTTTTCCGTTAGGACCTATGTGCAAAGATAGTCTTTGTTTTTTAATTAGAACGATGTTGCTCTAGTGAAGTGGTTAACGCCTCTGTCTCTCAATCAGGAAGTTGCTAGTGCGAGTCCCAGAATGATCCGTGCTCGTTGACTGCCGACGAGGAAATTAATCTCAGTCACAAAAAAATAACTGATAGCTCTTATGCAGTGTCTTTACAGCGGTTCTCGGTGAAGAGCTGAACAGCTCGTGTGGTACTTTGTGGATAAATTGGCTTAAATAGCTCTGATTGCCACAAAACTCCTAACTAGCAACGTCTCATATTGTTTCTAATCTTGGTGTTGACACGAAATTACTATTTGAATGAATTTATTAGTGATTTTTAGTTATCTTTATTCATGGAAGCTAATCTTTTCTCGGCAATTTTATATCTCGGATATTTTTGGGAATTGAGTAACTTAATAGGATTAGTAAGTTTTTTAACAATAGGGAAACATTTCTATTCGTTTCAGCCAAAATTAGATCAACAAGTTCACTCATTGAATCAAAGGAGAGGAAAAACTCTAGTGTTTTGGCTTTGACGAAACTATGTTTAGTCTTAATTTTTGTAGTTTAAGAACTTTCTGAAAACAATTTGCATGAGTTTTAGTACCCATACTAGCATAAAAACTTCAGAATTTTTTTGACTTCAATTTTTTCTGTTTTGTTTGACTATGTCATACCGCAACGTCCTCAAGGTATGAACTGTTAATCCTTGAATCCGTATGGATAGATAATGTCGAGCTTGAGAGAGAAGAAGTTAAAACAAGTGGTTAATGCTAACGTTTATTCACAATCTCAATCATAGTTATCTTTAGACGCCGTTCTCGTCCTTCTTATCAAGGTCAATCGACCAGTACACATTAATGTTATAAAATATCAAAACATAAATGATATATAAATACATAAGAAGTATTATATGAAGTTTTATCTATCCATGCCGCATGACATTCCCCCTCCCCGGGAAAATTGATTTAGGTGAGCATAAAATTGTTCTAAACTTTCTGTTTTCTTTTGTTTTCGACAAATAAAATTATACCTCTCAAAAGCTATTATACGTGTCGTGACAAAAATATCTTCCAAAACTGTCATGAATTATTGCGTAGATACCCTGTGTAGCTGCATATTAGGTCGTTTTTGTTGTATTTGACGTTGTCCTTCAGCGCCGAGACACATGAAAATATAGCTGCGTCCGCTTCATCCCATCTGAATGAAATAACAGAACTCCGTTTTCTCGCGCTTTTATCACGTGGTTTTCCCAGCCCACTCTTTTTTCTTGATTGCGCACCTCGCAGTTTTTTCTTTGGGCTTCCGTTTCACCGGTTATCTCCACCTCGTATACTGCTTCAGATGGCTCTACTAATTGTGGTCTTGTTCGTAAGAGATTTTGAATTTCGATGCCGTCTTTCGCGAATACTGCCATATCCAGTATTGCCGCCCATTTTGTCCACTCTAATGGATGTTCGGACGATGCTCGTTACCAGAATGGGTTTATGTTGAGTGGATTTTTCGAAAATCCTGCTGACTGCGCCAGGTCGTACCGCATTGTCCTCAAGGTATGAACTGTTAATCCTTGAATCCGTATGGATAGATAATGTCGAGCTTGAGAGAGAAGAAGTTAAAACAACTGGTTAATGCTAACGTTTATTCACGTTCTCAATCAAAGTTATCTTTAGACGCCGTACTCGTCCTTGTTATCAAGGTCAATCGACCAGTACACATTAATGTTATATAATATCAAAACATAAATGATATATAAATACATAAGAAGTATTATATGAAGTTTTATCTATCCATGCCGGATGACATTCCCCCTCCCCGGGAAAATTGATAAAGTTTAATTGAGTTTTTAAGTCCCCGTAGAACTGTTTGGTTTGGTTATTCATTTCTCCCCTCTTGTTTTTTCGGTGTTGTTGTCAATGTTGTCATCTATTGTTCCATGTTCTTCTTCATTATTCGGTTGTTCGTCTACTTTTCCTTGCTTTGTTTCTATGTCTTTCGTAATAACGCAAAATATGTCGTCATTTTCTATCGTTTCATATTCTGCTTCGGCTGATGAAATTAGGTCTATCACATTGTTTGTGGTGCTTGTTTTGTGCTTTGGACTAATAGCCTGTATAAATTGCACACAAGCTTTATATTCAGGAGTTTTTTCCAAAAATCCCATTTCTTGAATCAAAGATTTTAAGCTTGGCGAATCTTGTTTTGATTTTTCAGGTGGCGAATAAATTTCAAATTGTTTCGTCCCGGTTGTACTCGTGATCTGTACGGTGCTGATTGGAATGGGGTTACCTTGTGCTGTCGCTAATGTCGCCTGTCGGTTTCTAGTCGACTTTCTTGTTGCGGTTGCAGGTGGTGTGTTTTTCTGATTTTGTCGCTTTGGTGAGGTTGAGGTGGTCTCCTCCGATGTTGACGACGAATCATCCTCATTTTCTGCGGTATTGTTTATCTGTTCAATCTCGGTTTGGAGGCTCATCCCTCGTGGCGTTTGCAGTTTTCTTACTGGTTTTCCTCCAGTTCATTTTCCTAACGCTTTTCGTTTCGTGGGGCTGACTTTCCTTGTGCTCTGGCTCTGTGCAGACTTCTCTTGCATTGTTAGTTTGGTTGGTAGCCCCGTTGTGGTGTCCTCCTTGAACATGGGATGTTGTGGAGCTTGCGGATCCTTTATGTCTAAAAAACGTAAGCATGGTCCTGTTCTCCGTGCGGATTTGTAAGCAACATAGTCGCTTAAACGAGAACGTCTGCAAGGTCCTCATATTACCGGGTTAGGAATAAATGCGGTTCCGCTATTTCTTAGTAGCCTCCGTTGTTTGCTAAAAGTTTGTACCCAAGCAGTGTGTGGTGTGTAGGTTAGAATTTTTCCATCTATGGTTTTTATAGTTTTGTTCAAATGTTTTTGGGTTTTTTATTTTTGTTGCTAACCGATTGGTTTTTCGTGCCACTTGTTCTATGCGTTTTTGATATTTTTGTCGACTGTTCGTTGCACTCCCTTATATCTTAAGTTAAGTTTTTTCTCAGCTAGTTCTATAGGTTTTGAGTATGCACCTATTTCCGGCTGTGTTGGTGAATGATGAATGTCTGTTTGTGAGCGTCCTTGGTAGTAGTTTATGTGAGACTTTAGGTGGTGATCCCTTCTTTCGGATTTGAACCTCAGCTTCTGACCATCGCTGGAGGTCATGCATAACTTCTGCTGCCAAAGGTAGCTTCGTAAGGTTCTTTCGATCTAAACATGCAAGTTTTGCGCTCTCCTAGTTTAGATTGTTAGGTGAGCTATTCGTGGCTATGTTCGATAATGAGGTATTTGGTTTTCTACCCATATGTGAATCAAAAGGGGAATTTTTGTGAAACCGTGTGGTGTGATTCTTAGTGTGTTTATTATTTCTGCGACATCCGAAGCTAGCTTATATGGCATATTTGATTGGTCTATTTTCATTACCGCTAATCTACGTTTAATCGTTTGGATCATTCTTTTAACAACCCCTATGGCTCTGTGATCATCAACGGGTGCAAAAGTAGTTTAATATTGTTTGTCCTACAGAAAATTTAGAGCTTTTTCGCCCTGAATGTTTGAGCTTGATCACACCTTAATCTTTGCGGTACCCCGTTGTTAGAGATATATCTTTGCATGAACTTGATTGCAATATCTGCTGTTGTATTTGATACAACTTTCGCTGTCGGGAACTTTGACCACTTATCTATCGCAACTAAAATGTATAAATCCTTATTTAGTTCGTCCGGCAGGGGCCCCGCAAAGTCTAATTGAACTTCCTCATTATGTTCGACTACCATTATGTTCGACTACATGGCTGTCGATACCGTGTGGGTTAGATGAAGACTGCCAAGTACTGTCTGTCGTAGTTGTGAGGGAATGACGATTCTTTCGTCGATGAGTAGGCAATCCTCTCGGTCATGTAGCCGGTTCAGAATGTTGAACCAATATTGTCCGTAGGAGGCTTTGATGGTGTCCCAGTCCCGCTTTTTCACAAAGTTTTTTAGTGGACGCAGGTTTCTGTCCTTCTTGGTGGCTGTGGCGATGAATGGAATTCCCAGTACTTTCTGGAGTTTCCGACGAAAGAGCGGCGTGTCCTCGTCGGTTTCGGTGGCTTTCTCCACTGTAGCCACTACGGTATCAATTATTTTGTTGTGGCTGGCCTCTAGCTGTGACAAAGTTGTCATCGTCGACGGCTCCACATTGGGTGTTGTTTCCTCTTGCAAACATACGCTGGGGTCCACGCGGCTGACCCATATCTCCTTTTCCACTAGAGGATCGTCTCCTGTATTGTTGTTTGTTTGTGTAGCTGTAGTCGACTTAGTTGTTCCGTTTTCCACTTCTGTGTTTATCGTTGTTTGTGTGGCTAAGTTTGATCGAGCTGTGTCAGTTTGTGATTTAGCCGTTTGTGAACTGTTTCTTTCCACCACGGTTGGTTTTGATGTCGAGCTGTCTCCAAAAATGATTTTTGGAAAATTTGAATGTTTCGGTCTTGGGATCAATTCTCTTGCGTCGGCCACTTGCGCGGTTGAAGTGGATTGTGGCGATGATTTAATTTTCTTCATCTGTTTGTCCTTGGTTGGTGGTCGATTGTGCCACCTCGGGTCGGAAAGGCTTTCTTCCCGATCGGATGTGTTTCTCAAGTCAACCGAAACTGTAAGACCGCGTGGTTTCGTGGTTTTCAACTCTGCCGGAATGAATCCGCCTGAGATGTTTTTCGTTACTGTTCTGCTCATTGTTTTAAAGTTGATCGCGTTGATCAATGTCTTGCTGCAGTTGAGATTTTTTGAATGCGAGAGAGTTGACTGATTTTGAACAGAGTTTGAGTTAGACTGAATTCTGTTTTTGGGTAGCAATTGACCGCTGACAGAATGTTTGGAATGTTTAGTTGTTAATTGAGCGTTTGTTCTAGCATCTAATAACCCTTTATTTTCCGCGCGCTTTTTGATCAAATCATATGGTGCTTTGTTTTTATTGGCCAACTGATATAGAATGACACTGTCAATCATTTTTAGGTTGTTTATGAATGTAATAATTGCCGCAACTACAAACTCCTCATTTTACTCGCTGGAGGGTATTGGTAATACAGCTGGATTTCGTGACATATAGTCTATTAAGCCCATTTTACTCCCTGCGAGATTTGTAATATCAAAATGAAATGGTATTAATCTATCAATCCAGCGGTTTAGTCGGCTTTGACTGATCTTTGATTGTTCGCTGGCGTATAGAGCACTGATTAAAGCTTGATGGTCGGTGATGACGGTAAAATGTTTGCCGTACAGATAGTATTTGAAGTGTTCAATTGCCTAAACGACCCCTAATAATTCTAGTTCATTGACTGAGTATTTTTCCTCAAGGGAGCTTAAAAATCGTGACGCGTATGCTATAGCCACCCAACCATCTGCTGATTGTTGCTCTTATGCCGCTCTTAAACTTGTGTTAGATGCATCACAGACGATGCGAGTGTCTAAATGTTGGTCGAAGTGTTTTTTTTGTGTTATTTTTGCTACCAGCTATAGGATGTTTTTGAAAGCTACGTTATGTTCAGGTAAGCAATTGATAGGTCTGTTCTTTTCAGTGTTCTTTAAGAGAGGCCGCAGAGCTGCCGCTGTTTGTGCTAAATTTGGTATGTATCTTGTAAAATGGTGTATTGAACCCATGAAACTTTTAAGTTGTTTGAACGTTTTGGGAGGCGACAGTTTTTCAATTGCTTCAGTTTTCTAAATAAGTGGTTTGGTTCCCTCACTGTTGATAGCAAAACCTAACTACTCAACTTGCTTGCATGCGAACTTACACTTGTCTAACGAAATTGCGAGATTCTCCTCGTCAAGTTTTGTTAGCACCGTTTGGAGTTTTTGGCGATGTGTCTCGATCGTTCCTTTTGTTACGATTAGAATATCTCTAGATATGCGTAAGTATTATCGCAATTTGTGAGTGTTAAATCTACTGCTTTTTGAAACTCTGTCCGTAAGGCCATAACATCTTGTTTGGAATTGGTATGTTCCTGTAGCATTTCCGCCAATGAGACTGAAGTTGCATTGTTCTCTTGTTGTTTTATTTGTGAACATGCTTATCGTAAATCGAGTGTAGTGAATAGTGTCTGGTTTGACTTGTCTGATTTCACCAGTTGTGCAATATTGTCCAGAAAGAGATCTATGTTTGGCATTTGATATTTGTTTTTTTTTGTATGTATTTGATAATCATTTTGGAATCTAGGGCCAGTTTAACCGTTTTGTCATTTTTGACTGTGATAACTATTGGGCTGACAAATTATTTGTCTGAGCACTTATCGAGCTTGATAATGTGTTTTTGATCAATCAACTTGTTTAGTTCCGCTTTGACCCTTTCTTGTGGATGTATTGGTATATGTCTGCCCTTTTGTTGTACCGATTCAAAGTCTTTATTGAATTGTGTTTTCATTACGTGGTGTTTTGACTTTCCCATTCGTACGCATAATTGTTGAAAACTATCCTGGACCCATTGTTCAATTTCATGGTTTGATTCGTCGCTTCGTTGTACCGTGAGTACTTTTTGGGTTTGTTTGTCATGAATTAGTTTAATGCCGATGCGTGGTAATATATTCCGTCCTATTATATTTGCTTTGTGGTTGTCCACTATAATGAACGGAGCTGTTTGTACTTTCCATCCTCCCGACTCAATCGTAACTATTAGCCTTCCTTTAGGATGTATTGATTCACCGTTGTAACATGCTAAATTGTGTAACATGCTGTTTGGCTGCGCGGGGGGATGTTTTTGAACACTGCTGTTTGATCATTTTGTTGAATTCGTTGAGCAGTTTTTTCGTTTAGAAAAGACATCGGGCTGCCCGAATCAGCAATCGCGAATAGTTCTGTTGTATTCGTCTTCAATTTAACAATGTGGCCATTTAGGTTGTCTTCCGATATTTTTTATGTTTTTTTGATTTCGAATGATTCCGATATTGCCATTACGGAAAATTCGTCTATTTGATAGTTCTACCAACCATTGTTTGTGGTGAACTCAGCATATGCGACCGGGTCGGTATCCGTCTCCTTGCTCTCTATTTCTGTTTCCTTTTGCTGTTCCTCATTCGTATTTCCTAGGTAATTTACGTTTGTAAAACAGCAAACTTCTGCAAAGTGTCCGCCTTTTGCGTATTTTGAGCAAATTTTGTCTTTTGCCGGACAAGGTTGTAGATGATTCGGTCCATATTGTTTTCCACACTTGAAACACTATTTGGAACTTGTGTTTCGTTGTTGTTGATATTGCTGACCCCTTGTGTTTTGTGATCCACGTGGATACGGTCGGCCGCGAAAACCGCCCCGACCTCGCTGATTTTTCTGGTTGTACTGTTGGTTTTGTCTGCCACGTGTATTAACATAATGTATTGGTTCTTGTTTTGGGGTCACTGTTTGACCTCCGATTGGATTTATTTTCATTGTACGACTGTGTTCTATTCCTTTTTCACGTCGAATTGCTTTTTCGTATGCCGCCTGTGGGTTACGTGTTTGTGCTTACAATTCCACTGCAATTTTTTCGTTGTTCATGTGAGCGGTAAACATGTCTCTTACCCACTCACTTTCTCGGTCGCCCCAATCGGCCCGTGAAGCTAGTTCGACTAGGTCAGCATAAAATTGTTCTAAACTTTCTGTTTTCTTTTGTTTTCGACAAATAAAATTATACCTCTCAAAAGCTATTATACGTGTCGTGACAAATATATCCTCCAAAACTGTCATGAATTATTGCGTAGATACCCTGTGTAGCTGCATATTAGGTAGTTTTTGTTGTATTTGACGTTGTCCTTCAGCGCCGAGACACATGAAAATATAGCTGCGTCCGCTTCATCCCATCTGAATGAAATAACAGAACTCCTTTTTCTCGCGCTTTTATCACGTGGTTTTCCCAACCCACTCTTTTTTCTTGATTGCGCACCTCGCAGTTTTTTCTTTGGGCTTCCGTTTCACCGGTTATCTCGACCTCGTATACTGCTTCAGATGGCTCTACTAATTGTGGTCTTGTTCGTAAGAGATTTTGAATTTCGATGCCGTCTTTCGCGAATACTGCATTTTGTCCACTCTAATGGATGTTTGGACGATGCTCGTTACCAGAATGGGTTTATGTTGAGTGGATTCTTCGAAAATCCTGCTGACTGCGCCAGGTCGTACCGCATTGTCCTCAAGGTATGAACTGTTAATCCTTGAATCCGTATGGATAGACAATGTCGAGCTTGAGAGAGAAGAAGTTAAAACAACTGGTTAATGCTAACGTTTATTCACGTTCTAAATCAAAGTTATCTTTAGACGCCGTTCTCGTCCTTGTTATCAAGGTCAATCGACCAGTACACATTAATGTTATATAATATCAAAACATAAATGATATATAAATACATAAGAAGTTTTATATGGAGTTTTATCTATCCATGCCGGATGACAGACTAATTGAAAAAAGAAGGCAGATTTTCTGATGCATCGAATTATTGGTCTAGTTCTTTGCTACCCATTACTGGGAAAACTATAAAAAAAACATGAATAACCGTATTTTAAACCACTTCATAATTTAGGCACTTTTCCAGGTTAATTCAACGCTAGGGACATCAATCTTGCCTGCGTCATTTTCGATTAGAATCGAATCAATTTCAAGACAAACCTTTCTCTGTTCATTTTTGTCCCGAATTTTGAAGAAAATGGGAAATTTATAAGCTTGGCGTGGTTTTTTATTAAGACCGAATTTTAAAAGATTTATTCGGACCATATTCCTCGGGTGATTTTCGAGTGCCCACCTTGCACTGTAGTTAAATGACACGATTCAGGTTACACTGCATCGTTTTAAACTTTGGTGCTGAAAACATTTGTTATTGTTCCGACTTTCGTAATGAAAGTAACGAAATATTTGTGCTCGGGGTGGGTTTTTTTTTCTTCAGGCAAATTTCGACTTTTTAACTAGCCATTTAAACCCAATTTTTTTTACATCATTCGATAGCTATTGTTCTCCTGAGCTTAAATTTGGAAAAAAAATATTTCAGCTGTGATCCGTTTTCGTAAAGTTTTGGGGGTTTAAAGATGACCATTTTGGCCAATTTGGGACAATTAAACAATTAACGCGCGTTATATTTCGCGCTATTAAGGCGTAAGCGAGATTATTCCGCATTAAAAATTGTTCCAAATTGATTCAAGGAAGCTGATAGGTCAAAATTGATTTATTAATAGGAGCAAAATTTATCACTTTTTACTTAATATATGGCGTCTGGGGGATGTTTTATCAAAAAATCTCAAAATTTTTAGAAAAAAAATTTCAATTTTATTTTTTTTACATTTAAATTTTCCATGTTATAACTGCTTCATAGACCTTAAAAGGCAGTCGGAACATTCAGGGCTTTGCCCTGATACGAGCAGTTTTGTTCAATTCTCAAATTATCTATTTGCGTTACTAATTTTTCAAGTATACGTTTCAACTACAAAAAAGCTAGTATTACAATTCCTTTACTATCATTTTTATGAGAACAAAAAAATAAAACCAAATTAGTAACCAAAAGAGATCCTTTCGGGTTGTGAAGGTGTCGAACCTCCTTTTCAATAAATGATAATGTTCTCAATGAATCGGCTTTTGCTGCCGGTTGTCAATTTTTTTCAACGACCTTTCATTAAACTTCATGCTTTTACTAAGTTTCATTCTTTTATTAAAAATAATTCGAAAGCGTACAGTTTTAGAAAATGTACGACATCGGGTTGCACGCAAAAAAAAATTTTAAAACTGGGTTTTTCTGGTGACTTGGGAAAGCTCGGAAAATTTGGCCAAAATGGTCGACCTTTAAAAACTCGACAAAACTTCGAAAATTTTTCGGTAGAGAAAAACGAGAGGGTCAAAACAGCAATTTCTGATCAAAAAAAATCGTGACGAATATCTTAGCTGGGCAACCACTATTGCAAATCTTCGTCGGGTCAAAATTTCGAAACAGTCAAAAGTCACCTCGGCCCTGTTACTATTATTGTTCCGACTTTCGATACGAAAGTAACGGAATTTTTGCTCGGGGTTTTTTCTTCAGACAAATTTCGTCTTTTTAAATAGCAATTTTGACGTTATCTTAAAATATCATTTAAAAGTTGTTTTTGTCTTGAGCTTAAATTTAAAAAGTGATCATTAAATTTTACCTGTGCTTAAATTATACCTGTGATCATTTGTCGTGAAGTTATGGGGGTTTAAACATTACAATTTTGACTAATTTGGGGCAATTAACGTGCGATACATTGTGCGCTATAAACGCATAAGTGGAGACTTAATTCGTCTTATAAATCATTCCAAATTGGTTGAAGAAAGCTTACTTGTCATAATTGATTTGTTACAAGGAGTAAAATCTATCCTTTTGTACTTAATACGGCATTTTTGTTCCGACTTTCGGAATATTTGTGCTCGGGGTGGGTTTTTTTTAGACAAATTTTGACTTTTTAAGTAGCCATTTTTCACGGAATTTTTTAATATCATTCGAAAGCTATTGTTGTTCTGAGCTTAAATTTGAAAAGATATTTCACCTGTGATCATTTTTCGTAATATTATGAGGGTTTAAAAAATGCCATTTTGGCCATTTTGACCAATTTGGAACAATTAGCGCGCGATATAAGTCGCGCTATTAACGCGTAAGCGGAGATTTAATCCGTTTTAGAAATCGTTCCAAATTGGTTGAAAGAAGCTTATTTGCTATAATTGATTTGTTACAAGGAGCGAAATTTATTGTTTTACTCTTTATATGGCGTGTGGGGGGATGATTTTTGTAGAAACATTTTCAAATTTCAGAAAAAAAGTTTTTCATTTTATTTCATTTCATTAATTTTTTTCTTTGTTGTTTATGTTATTACTGCTCCATAAACGTTAAAAGGCAGTCGAAACTTTCAGGGCTTCGCCCTGATAGGAGCAGTCTTGTTCATTTTTTAAAATTTGTTTTCTTAGTTTATTACTGCTCCATAAACTTTAAATGGCAGTTGGAATATTCAGGGCTTCGCCCTGATGCGAGCAGTTTTGTTATCTGTATCTTCGAATACATCCGCATTTGAAGTTTCATTGAGTCTAAATGTATTTAATTCATCTTTACCACTGACTCATGGTGGCGTTTGATTTAGCTTGCTCAACATGCGTTCAATCTTAGTGGATACCTATTTTGTTTTTTTTTCTGGCTATTTCTGGCTGTTTTTAGTGGATACTTATTTTTGTTGTTATTTCTGGCTATTGGCCGTGCCGTGTAATAGATGAGTTAAGATATATTCCGAATTAACTATTCTAGAAAGAGAATGATCTAGGATTTTCTCAAGAGGGTGGGGGGTGGGGCGATTTTCAAAAACTTTTGGCACTTATCCTTTGGAAAAATTAGGAGCCTATTAGCACGCAACTGAACGTAGGACTCATCATTGGGATCAGCAAAGTTAAGTGATATAGAGAACGTTTTTTTTTACACATGGAAAATTACATATATACTAACTATTTTATGTATTTTTTCTTTATTTTTAGTGATATGAGGAATCACAAGATGAAAATTAAAGTAAGCGAAAAAATAATGTTGCTTTTTGTTCCGACTTTCGATGCGAAAAAACGGAATTTTTGGCTCGGGGTAGGTTTTTTTTCTTCAGACAAATTTCGACAATTTAACTAGCCATTTTTGACGGATTTATCATTCAAAAGGTTTTGTTGCCCTGAGCGTAAATTTGAAAAAATATTTTACCTGTGATTACTTTTCGTAAAGTTATGGAGGTTTAAAGAATGCCATTTTTGCCAATTTGGGACAATTAACGCGCAATTTATTTCGCTCTATTAACGCGTGAGCGGATATTTAATCCGTCTTAGAAATCGCTCCAAATTGTTTGAAAGAAGCTTTTTTGCCATAATTTATTTGTTACCAGGAGCGAATTCTATCCTTTTGTACTTAATATGGCGTGTGGGGAATGATATTTATAAAAAAATTTTCAAACTTTAGAAAAAAATTTAATTATATTTTATTGTTTTTTTCATCTTTTTTGGTTGATACTGCTCCATAAAACTTAAAAGACAATCGGAACATTCATGGCTTTGCACTGATACGAGCAGTTTTGTTTGATTTCATTTTCAACAGAATGATTCTTGCTATCTCCAATGGCCAAGTGATATAAGATTTGAAACAAAAATCTTTGACAAATACTCGGAAAAGTTTTTGTTCCAACAATTGAAAATGGAAAGAAACTTGGTATTGGATGTGTTTTAGTTGATTTTAGTAATCGAATGACCTTAAAAACTTTGAAAAATTTTGTGTCGAGAAAAAATAGGTTGAAATTTTTGATATTTGGTCTAATTTTGCGCAAATAAGATGAGCTAGCAGGCTTAAAGTAGCTTATTAGAGTTTAAATTAAGCCGCGAAAACTCAGTTGCACTCGACTGAAGTTAGTTTTTGGAGTATGTTTGCGTCACTTTGGAATCAAAATTTTTAAAATATATTTTTTTTCAAAATCCAAGCAATTTAGCAAATTTGAAACGTTTTCAATTTTCAACTAATTTTTTTTTGTTTGCCATTAATTTTTCTACAAAAGCTGTTTTCCAATTTGCCTTTTATTATGGCCGTCGAATATGTCTTAGTGCTAGAAAAAAGATATCGTAATTTTAAGACTATGCTCGTAACCTTCTAAGCTACTTGCACAGTAACCACCTATCCTCGTTTGGTATGCCTTTTTTGCCAGAACTTTAAAACTTGTCTCTTTATAATAAAACAAATATTTTTACCATAAAAGTGTTCTTATTAGCATTGGATGGATTCTTGTATAATCTTTCAGCTTTTTTCAGTATCCTGGATTGCTACTATTTGAGAGACGCAATTTGTTTCTTTCGTTTTAACAATAAAAAACTTGTGAATTGATGTTTAATACTTCCTCATTTTCCTCGGTTTGATAGCTCAATAGTGACGCACTCTCTTCATTGATTGCGTAATTAATGAATAAAAAAAATTGATTTGAACTCGAACAATGATATCAATATCAGCACTTTGGTGAGCTTCAGTAACTTTGATCTTCACGTGCTTTAATTCAAAAATAAACTTTAATTTTGTAATATTTCAAGTGTTAACACGATATAACACGATTCAAGTGTTTCATTCTCGTCAACTTATGGAAATTAAATGCAAAACAAGACTGCTCGTATCAAGGTGAATCCCTGAATGTTTCGACAGCTTTTTAAGCTTTATGCAGCAGTAATAACCTAAAAAATAATGTAATCAAATAAAACGAAAATTTTAATCTAAAAATTTGAGATTTTTGTGAAAATCACCCCCCACACGCTATATAAGTACAAAAAGATTGATTCTGCTCCTACTAACAAATCAATTATGGCTTTTTCAAATCACAAGCTTCTCTCAACCAATTTGGAACGATTTCTAAGAAGGATTAAATCTCCGCTTACGCGGTAATAGCGCGAAATATATCGCGCGTTAAATGTCCCAAATGGCCAAAATGGCAATACTTTAACCCCCAGTTCTTTATGAAAAACAATCACAGGTGAAATATAATATTTTTTCAAATTTATGTCAGATGGACCCTTAAGATTATCTAATTAATTAGTTATTAGGTCGATTTATACCAAATATTTGATAAATTCCAGTTAGAAGGAACTTGGTAACTTACAGACAAACTTTCTTGTAAGGTATAGAACGAACTGTTTTATTCGTTTATTTTATCTATTTTGTTTACTGCTAGAAAATTTAATTTTAGGCTATCCTCAAGGGTTCAAAAAATAATAGTAACGACAACTTTCATTTCTTCCAAATCAAAATGAAAACAAGACTGCTCGTATCAGGACGAAACCCTGAATGTTCAAACTGCATTTCAATTTCTATGGAATAATTAAATTAACATTTTTGATGTTAATTAATTTAAAAAAGACGGAAAAATTTCAAAATTGATTTTGGATGTTTTGTTTGAAACTCATCCCCCACATGCTATGTTCAAGGTGATATTTTTTGAATATAGCAAATTATGAAATACACTAAAAAGCATGCCTCAATCCAATTTGGAACGGTTTCTAATACGGATTATATCTCCACTTGCGCGTTAATAGCACGAAATACATCGCACGTTTAATGTCTCAAACTAGCCAAATTTGCCATTTTTAAACCCCCATAACTTTTCAAAAAAAGATCATAGGTGAAATATATTTTTAAAAGTGAGCTCAGGACAACAGTATTTTTTGAATGATATAAAAATTGATTAATATAAAAATTGCTAGCTAAAGAGGCGAAGTCGTCTGGAGAAAAAAAACCACCCCGAGCACAAATATTCTGCCATCTTCTTCGAAATTCAGAACAAAAAATTATATTCGTTAATGAGATGCCCGTGTTTAGAGCTCTTTTCCAGTTCCCCATCCCACTCGGAAATTACATAACTAAGCTGTTTAAAAATTTGTTCACTTGTTCACGCTGACACGTTTTTGTGTACTTATATTGAGAAAAATCATTTTACTTTGACTTCCATAAAATGAATTTCAGAAAAAAATCAAAGGGTGGAACTGGAAAAGAGCCGTGTTTAGTTCTAGGCATCAAATCTAGACATAAGAATTTGTCAATAAGATGCACATATTTTTTTCAAGAATTAAATATGTGCATCTTATTGACAAATTGTTATGTCTAGATTTGATGCATAGAACTAAACACGGCTCTTTTCCAGTTCCCTCCTTTGATTTTTTTTCTGAAATTCATTATATGGAAGTCAAAGTAAAATGTATAATGTTGCCTATATCAGCTAAATGCCCATAGTTTAATGCAACAAACTAAGGGGGTAGGGAGGTTGGTGGTGGTAATTTTGCTCTGTAAAAGGTAGGAATGGGGTTGGAAGGGTGGCTTAAATTATTTTTACCATTAAGGACGACCGAACATAGTTTCGGTTTTAGGGCGATGAGTTTTCTGATCGGCTTCCCACCAGTCTCGTCTTTGAACTTCAGCACAACTTTCTTGTTGGTATCCTCGAACAAACATCGTAACTTGAAAAGTCGAAGTCAGCTTTTATTTTCTCCAAGTCTTGGTAAACGTCATCAGTTTGTATGGCATAAATAAAACTATCCGTGTCGGAGTAAAGGAGTTCCAAATTTAGATTTGGTTTCATTTTTTTATAATGAAACTGAAACCTGAAACGCTTGGCGAGATCTAGGATGGTCGCACCAACTACCATAGGTTTGTCCCACATTATTTTTTTTACCGAAAAGCTGATTCTGGCTAATTGATCGTCATTGATTTGAAAGCTTTTCATTGTGCTCAGAGCTGTTTTTTGTAAAAGTTCTCTCTCATTCCTTACAATCTCCAGCTTCTTTCTTCCTAACTTAGAATCCATTGTCTTACCGAAAGCTGAATTAACAATTAGCTTGTAAAAATTTTCCTGGAATTTATTTACCGCGGCTTTTCTTAGGCGGGTATTGAGATCTACAAAGGGTGCCATCCAGTGACTTTGGCGGAACTGAAGAACTTTTCCGAGGTGAGTTATTTTCATTCCCAGCTCGTGGTACAATTTTAGGAAAAGGTAGTGCAAAACATAACCTTCGTTAGGATGTTAGGTCTGTAGAAGCTTTGGCACTTTTGACAGTGTGGTGATTCCCAATTTTCCCAATATGTCCACTTGCTCGTTGCTCATTGCACCGATGTCCACTACTTCACGAGAGGGGGCAAGGGGTTAATCAGCAAAGAAGTCGTGAAGCTCTTCGGGTATGGTCAAATTGACTTCAACTATATAACCCCACTCTGAGGTTTCGCTGGTGAGCTGTATGTCTGCCAGACATTTTTCAACTATTCAAAAATCGTTTAATGGCAAAGGGCAGTGTTTCATTATCCCCCCGTACAAATTGTTTGCATCAATATTGAGGATGTGGCTTGATGGTTCTGAGGGCGAAAAATTGTCGAGGTATTTATTGTTTGCTTTGTAAAATCGGCGCGCGTAAACCGACGACATGCCTCCTCGTATCATTCGCTGCACAAGGTCCAGATTTTCACGGTCCGTTAAGAGTTTCAGTTCGGGCTTATAAACTTTTAGAAAGGTGTCACCGGAAAAGTTACTTGCCGTGAAGTAACAGGCGCAACCCAGCCCGTATGTTTGATAGCAAACGTCAAGAAAAGCTTCGAAAACGGAAACAAGTAAAAGCACATCTGTAGTCAAGTACAAGTCATGGTAATCATCAAGTGAACCACACTTGAGTTCTGTGAAAACTTTTAGGGCATGATTGTACTCGCTTCCTGAAACACTCACATCCCCTCCTGTAAGACTATTTTTCCACATTGCTCGTGGAGGAAGGCGAGTTTCTCGAAATTTTTCGAAAGAGTTGAAGTATGAGTAGGGGTAATGCCCTTTCTGTTTCAACATACTGACTTTTTCAGGTGAGTGGCCGAGTTTTTCAAAATAGTTCTCCAGCAGAAAAAACTTTTCGTTAGGCAAATTATCGACAAATTTTGCCAACGGTGCTAGCATGAAACTATACGAATCGATGAATCTCAGATTTTTGTAGAGTTTTTTTGATTTTTCCGTTTTTGTCCGTGTACGTTTTTATATATACTGAGATTGTCAATGACATATCAAGGGTGTTTGAATAGGTGAAGAACATTAATGAGGGAATTTTAAGATTTTTAAAAGGCGATTAGAATTTGCTTACCGGAAGACGTTGATTTGACAATTGTTCAGCTTTTCAAATCTGTCCATATCCATCAGACTCATTGGCATTTCGTATTCCCCATTGATTTTCACAATTCCTTCTTTGTCGAGATCGTAGGTTGAGACTTTGTTTTTCTCCAGCCACCTTGCTAGATGTGGGGTAGAGGGCCGGCTCATTCACATTGTGATATGCAGCAACAAAGCAGTAGAGAAAGCAACGGTCATCATCTTTAGTGTTAACATTTGTGAGCAGAGTAGAAGCTGCGCTGAGTGCATCAGGTAGCTCGAGGTAGTATCCTGCTTTTATTGGTGAGAAGGCCGCGAAAATGATTTGCAATTTTTCGATTCTGTCAAATATCCATCCGCTACCGTGAGAAGAGAACGAATTGACTGGGTTGACCAAATGTTCAATCAGTTCCAAGAATTTATCCCCAGCTATTCCCCCGAAGTACACTGTCAATGTCTTAGTGTTCAGAAACAGCATGGTCCTTTCGAAGTATCCACTGTCCCCGTATTGCACAGTGGGAATTTTGATCATTCCCACTTCCACGTGGAATTGTACCTTGTTCGGACCCTCTTTGACCCTTTCCAGTATGAGAGCATCTATTTCGTCCTTGTTTTGCATCATGACTTGAAGCAAATCAATTTCTTTTTCCCTAACTTTGAGATCATATCGACGCAATTTGCCTCTGAACGCGCTTTCCATGTGGCAGCGGAAGACGTCGTCTCAATGCCGTCCAAACTGACAATGCGTGCTTCTTCATTGAATGTTGTCCATAGCTTTCCGCGGTGAGAAATATTGTATGGCAATAGATACAATGACTATTGGAAGTCATGTCATGTACCAGCTCGACGTGCTCTCGGGCTTCCTACAAACTCTCGAATGATTCGAGACACTCATCGCAAACAGTTTGAGGAGGAGGGGGAGGAAGGATCTTGTGAACTTTTGCTCATGTTTTCTCAAGTTCCTTTTAGAGCTCAGTTTTTTTCCGCACTGCTGGCAAGGAACAGGTGTCGCGAAAGAAATAGAGTTTGGCATTATTTGTTAAAATTACTGAAGTATTTCAGGAAAGTTTCAAGATTGAAGTAAAACTGGTTATGAAAAATTAAAAGCGAGAAGTGACTAGGACTAAAAACTTTGCGGGTAAGGGAAAATAGAAGTCATTAACGAGAGTTATACTTCGCCGTGAACTTGACAATAAGTACTTTCCTTTCCAAAAACAGAGTTTATTACAGCTTTAAGCTTTATATGTCTCATCACTCTGTTCAAGTGCAAGGCTTTAGTATTTTGAAAACTGATTCATTTACAGCCTCAAACTTTTGCTGTTAATTTTAAGGGGTAGCGATTATTTTTTTAAGGTTTGGCGACTCTTAGGGGACTCGTTTAGATTTTCATTTAACATTTCAGCACTAAATTACTAAATTTAAAGCTAAAAATTATTCGGATTGAGCCTTAAACTTTTTCTAACTAATTTTAATTGTGAAACAGTAATTTCCTAATGATTTCAAGCCCACTTCTTGGTTTGCCTTAACAGGTATAATAAAAAGTAGAAATATGAGATAAAAGTATTCAGAAAATAAAGCACTCAACTATATAGCTAAGTTGAAATAAAATAGTAATTTTAAAAAATGAAAATGTTGCAAATTAGATACCTTGATAGTTGCCGATGCATGATAAGCATAGTTTGTCATTTGAATGTGTAAAATATATCGGAATCAAAGTTTCCTTCGTGTGATTCAGGGTCCCGTGAAACATTTCATATCATATCCTTCGAAATATTAAGGCATGGCCGTTTGGTTTAGGGGCAATAGCTAACCCGGCGTTGCTCGCCGCTACGCTCCTCGCGAACGCCTCTTGTTCTGTAAATTCAAGAGAAAAAAAAGTTTTTTTTTTCAAAATTAAAGGAAAACCTGAAACTTATTATGTTGTGAAAAAGGAAAATTAAATTTAAAAAAATATATCTTTAAAATCTATTAACAACAAAAAGCAACAAGTTTTATAGGATCTCGAGCTCAGTTGTACTGGTCGTGTTCGAAACTTAAAAAACATAATTTTTTAACTTTTTTTCCTTCATTTTTAGCTTGAATTTGTCCTTCTTATTTTAATTTCAAGTGAATGTGGTTTGAAGTTTTTAAGAGCTATCTGATATCTAATTAGGACAAGCGTAGAAATTAAAAAACAATTATAGTCCAATCAATGAGAGTAGACGCTTACAAAGTTGTGATTTTTTGAGAAAATCTGATTTTTGTGTAATTATAAAATAAAACTGGGAAAAATTTTTCTTGTTTCCAAATCCATTGAAGTTACCCTCAATCAATTTGCCATGAATTTCTGAGCAGGGTTAAGGGTCATGTTCATTTTTCGAAGAAAAAACATAAGTTTTCATTTTTTCACATTTTTTACCAAAAAATTGTCTGTTTTACACCCAAATTATGTATATTAGTGTAATATAAAGCAGAAATACGGCTTAAAACACTCTCTGTTACTTTGCGTAAGACCTGGTTAACCCCACCGGGCACAAAGTATAATGAGAGAGAGAGAGAGTGCAGAGAGTGTTTGATAAAAAAGCCAAATAATTATGGTTGGACTACCAGACAAGAAAATGTTGGACCCTTCCATATTTATCTTTCTTTTGAAAAGAAAGCAATATCCTGAAAACGATATTCCAAATGGGGTTCGCTACTGAGCACGTGTATTTATCTCACTCTCTCTCTCTCTCATTCTTTCTCAAACAACAATTTTAGCGAAAAATAATTCTCGATTTATTGTTTTTTTCTAGTTTTTCAAGTTTTTCTCTAACATTTTGCTGAAAACTTTACGGGGCAAATTTTAATTGATCTATTAAGCAAAAAAAAACTGAGACAAAAAATATGCACACATGATTGTTAAAACAGCATAAAAATCAAATGAAACAAAAATGAAAATATAAAACCTTGGAATAATATTTGAATCAAAGGAAAGTTTTTTGTTTAAGTTATTAGAACTCTCGAAACTGTTATTTTTCTTTTTTGGCGCATAGCAAGCTGCATTTGGAGGGGTGCTTTGAATGAGATCTGGGGTCACTAGATCAATTATCTCCACACTTGATAAAACCCGAGCATCCGAATAGAAAGTTGATTCTTCTGGAGTTGAAACTGCGCCCCTAACGAACGACTCGGGAGACATTGCTGTCGGAATATCCCAGTAATCACGAATAGATCCCACTTGATTTTCATACAACGGCATTGACTCGCAGTCATACGCGAAGAGAATTTTTCTGGGAGACTGCTGGAGCGAGGTTGTGTCGTTTATCTCCGTCTTTTCTAATGCCGGATAGCTCTCGTGAATAGTGCAACTCTCCTACATTCGTTTTCGATTCTGTCGAAGTAGATCGATGTGATCAAGGAGGTAGTTCGGTAGCACGATATGACTTTTTGTAGTCCATTCCTCGTTTTGATTCCCGTCGTTTTTTCGGGGAGCCAAGTCATTGAACGGACTTGCTGTAGACGGAGAGACTCTCTCTTTCTGTTGATGGATGACTGCAATCGACTCTCTAGTGTATGTCTGGTAGATAATTACTCTTTTTCGATCAGGCACTGAGATTATTTGTAAAGGACTAGTCATGACTTGAAGATGTTAAAACAAAATTTAAAATACAATGACTGAACTACCGAAATGAAATTGAGAGAATGAAAAGTATGAAAAGTTTATTAATGAGAATGAGATCAGGAAAGGGGTGGCATCGTTCAATTAGGTCAAAGCTAATAACTTTTTGGGTGAGGCTATCAAATTTTATTTATTTTTTTACGCATGACGCCTGAGGTCATGTTAAGAATGAATGTGAAAACCCGATTTTTTAGATTTATATGATAGCTTTATTATAGTGGCTACGGGCGAAAGCACTCAAGTTCAAGTTTTATGATAGTTTGCCAGACATACTTTGTCATGCTGTTAAAAATTCTTTACCATGATTCATAGCAGTCATTAAATTAACCGTCACAATAAAAAACAGTAGAAGATTTTTAGAGTATAGCCGGGTGAAAAAGTAACTAAATACCCATATAAAAAGTGATTTATCGTTAAAGATATTATATCATTGGTGATTAAAATTTATCAGTATGGCTTAGGGCGCTCATAAAAGTTATCACCTAAATTTTTACTTTGGGAGCGCATGATCTGTCTCGTATACTGTGATCAGTCATTCTTCAACGTTCCACACTAAAAACCAATTGGTTGTTATTCATTTATAATGTACGCTTCTCTTGAATAGGATATTGACTATTTCGATAATTTTAGGGATTTATCTTCAAATGATAAACGTTTAGTTAGAGTCGGTGCAAAAATATTCGCACAGACCGGTACTTACATAACTATCAAACTGTACAAAAAAGACGAAGAGGGAACTTTCAAGTATCGACAAGGAATAAATTTTTTCAACTAGTGAATTCGAGTCCTTGGCGGACAATTATACAAAAATAAAAAAATTGACGAAAGGAAAAATTGCGACGTGACTGAAAAACTTAGAAAAAAGCGAAACAAATCTAAAAAATCTTCATGCTCTGAAAAAGAGTGCGAAAGTGAAAACGATGATAACTGTCGGGTTGTGTAACATTAATAACTCGTTATTCTATTGAAACTTCAAAGCAATGGTTGAAGCAATGTATGAGCAATCCCCTGATTTTTTCAAATAATTCCGTAAAAATTACAAATTTTTCATCCTGAATTGTGAACACAACTTCTCAGGCTTCGCTTCAAAAGCAAATTTTGCGGTATCCTCCCATTCGAATAAATTAGATTTTTGGGAATCATTCGATTGACAACGAAAAACATTATCATGTGCTGGTCGAATTCACAAAAGAGTCTACCGATTTACTAAACAAGATGACTTCAAAAGCCTTCGTTTTCCCTTGTCTTCTCTCTCTATTCAAATATTTAATTTTGGGTTGCTCCAACTATGAATTGTCTGGCCCTCTGATAGAAAAACTGAAAATAGCTGTGAATTATAACTCCATCAACAACCTAGATGTTAGTGGTGTTCCAGTTCGCAGACGATTGCCTCAAGTTTGCTTCGGCTCGCAGACTAAATCTGTTCAAACTCAAACTGACATGATTACTAACGTAACAATTGAACGCTTTACTAATATTTTGAATGGTGAAAATGCTGCTGAGTTTTCTAGAATAATTGACATAATTTGAAGTGGGAATGGTTGTATGTAAATTGATTCAAACACTTTGTTTGTGAAATTTATCATGGAGAAGAAATTCAAGTTTTAAATATTGTATATCAAAAAAAAATGTTACTACACAAGCAGGAGGCGTTCCCAAGGAGCATAGCGACGAGCAACGCCGGGTTAGCTATTGCCCGCTAAACCAAATAGCCATGCCTTAATATTTCGAAGGACTTGATATGAAACTTTTCGCGGTTCACTTAAGTTTGTAGAAAAATAAAATCTGTTGTTGATAAGAATGAATTTAAAAAAATTTGTTTATAAATTTTAGAAAAACATCAATAAAATAGTTTAGAATTACACATGTTTAGCAAATCTTATCAAATCATGATCATTAAGTTTGAAACCTATTGGAAATATATTTGTAATTATAACATGAGCAACATAAATGCAATAAAGTCCGCATAACACTGAATCAGCTGATTGTATTAGTTTTCTCGACAGTAGTTGATTTCCTTCGTGAATTATACGTCGCATATTCTTATACACGGGGGGATAATCATATAATCTTTTACCTAGAGGATCTGCAAAAATTATTTGACCTCCAGCTTGAGCAAAAAGCAACCAGTGGGTTCCAGGTTGATCCGATGTTGACGCATTCATAATAATGAACGTATTATCGATTTTCAGTACTGAAGAGCATGGAAAATCTGCCGGAAAAATATCTCTAAAGTGAGATTTCAAATGTTTACAAAGGTTAACAAGTTCCATTATTTGAAGATTATCCAAGTCTAGCTTAGGTCATAAGAGTGTTTTTGGTAATTTTTCTATCAGAACGCACATAAACTGTTGATGCACGCTCTCCCATAAATAATAACTCAATTTTGAGATCGACCTGCGTCAAATTTGAGTTCGACCAAAAAAGTGCAATTGGTCAATTCAGGATGAATGAAATCTGTAAAGCCTTTTGAGTAGACGTGAGATCAAAAGCCATATTATAATGATTATCATAATTAGCGAGACTGGTTCCATGACTAGTGTTCAAAACAAAATCAAGAGCCTCAAGCGTGTTGTAATAAATTATTTTATTTTCTAATGTTGAGATGGGAGTTCCGGCAATGGGTAGGCAGTTTCTGTACACAATGATCTCATTCAACCCAAACTTCTTGTAATGAAAAGGGCTTTTTCTATTAGTACCCAAACATGCTTCGTTTATGCTCAATGCTACTATCATTCTTCGAACAAGTTCTTTTGCGAAAACGTCCTCTCGTCGCCAGCTTTGTACTCCTGCAGTTGCGAAAAAAGTTTTTGATACTACTTCGATGTAATTGTAAATTGCCGGGTTCTTCAGCAAAATTTTCTCTATTGATGAGAGAACCTAGTCAGTCACAGTCGTCTTTCTGACATAGAGATTAGCTTTGATTATTTGAACCTTGTAGTCTTTAGCTGCATCTTCAGATATGACAACAAAATCGTTAGGAGAACGTCTAAGAGACAATCTAATTGTCACACCGCTAATTAGGTGCTTGTCACACGATAAAAAGTCGCAAGCAGTTTTACCAAATAGCTTCAGCTCGTTCGAGGCCGCAACGAGACCTTTTCGCTCCGTAAAATTTTCCGCTCTTCTTCCATTACCGTCAATAGCTGATGGGTTTTTTTCATAATAATAACCTTGACAAGCCAACCATGTTTTCTTGGCATCATTACCGTATGAAAACTCGGTCTCAATATAGCTTTTATGGGTAAAATTAGCGTTGGTAGTTGATATTTTCTCACCATTCATCGACAGTGTACACTCAGAAAACGATGAAGATAAAGGACTGTTAACAAAATACGGCGTATCTCTGTTAGCGGCTTCTGTAGCATGTGTTCGAAGCACGTTTCCATTGCTTCGAACAATACCTGCAACTTTTTCCAGACGAGTACGTTGAAAATGGGTAAATGCATTTTCAAAAGTGACAAGTAAAGGCGGTTTTTCAAATAAACCCAGCGAGCTGTGAGTTGCTTCACTCGGGATTAAATTAGAAATAAATTTTAACCCCTGTAAAGAAATCGGAGCGACTTCTCTGTGCAGTTCGTTTTCTGGGAATGACGCGTCTTGTTTTTCGTTTCACCACTGTTGTTCTTTTTCTTGGATGAATTTTTTGAGATCTACTTCTTCCTCCTACTTGCTTTTTGATGGTTTTTCTGACCGTGCTTTTGAGTGCCTGCTTTTTCTTTTTGTTGCAACTTTTATCAGTTCTGGAGCTGCCTGAAGAAGTAGTTCTTTTCCGATCTTTTTTGCTGCTGGTATCACAAACTTTCGAGTCAATGGAAGTGCCATTCTTCCTATTGCTAATGTTAATGCACCGAAGCCACTGCCTCGTTGTCTATAATGCCCCGAAAATGTGTTAGGTTTGCTTGGTTGTGGTAAAATGATTCCATATTGATCAATTGCTAAACTTTTGAAATTTCAAAGTCAGAACAACTTTTCCCCCTCCAGCGAAAGGAACAAGTCCTCCAGTTTCTGTGCGCAAGCTCACAGAAATATTAGAAATATTGTTGACCAAAAGTTTTTTGAAACCAAATTACTAAACACTTGACGATGATTCGGTTCAATTGTACATGCGTAACCGTTTTTCACTCAACGATTTGTATCAATGACTCTTAAAAGGGGTGCTTTTGTGTCTCCTACTATTTGATAATGAAGTATGTCCTTGTAAATAAACATAAGCTGAGTACCAGCACTTTCATCAACAGGATAGTCAGCATCAAGATCTTGGGTAGTAAATGTGCTATGTTTCGAGCTTCCTTGTTTGTAACCTATATGATAACCAGTTCCATCTCTGACGCCTTTGAATTCAAGTAGACTAGGAATTTGCAGGCTTGAAAAAGTTATACCTACCCAATAATGCAGCCATAATGAAAGATGTTTGGTTATTGGATCTATTACTTAAACCAATTTCTCTAATTCTGTGTTTCGACGAATCTCATCCAGTATTTGTTTAATGCTCGTATACTCTCCTTTTGTTATTTTCACTGTTTCTCCAACGTGAGGCCTGGAGATCGTGTCTTTCTCAACTTTCTTTCTTGCTATAACCCGATTTTTTTTGTAGTACACAATGTTGTTGTCAGTTACTTTGTTTATCTGGGTGGGGAAGGTAATTTCTGTAACTGCTACTCGCCATTCACCTTGCAAATTTATTTCTGCACTCAGGAGATTTTTAAAGTTGGCCAGAGTGTTATCTTTAAAAACTTTCATTGATGCAGATGAATCTAGGGTAATTGTGAAGGAAGGGGGAACTTTGTGGGTGAAAAGGCTGGAAGTGCCCTCAGTCATGATTGCTTACGATTTCTCCTGCTCCAGAACGCGAATTAGTTCAGACTTGTAAAATTTTTCCTCAATCGGTTCTCTGTTAGAATCAATCAAGTTGAATGTTGGGGGATTTCGTGTTCGTATGTCAAAAACTTCGAACACTTCATCGGCAAGTCTAACATTATCAACAACACAAAACTTTGGACGTCGAACTAATTTCAATGACTGTTCTGCTACTAACAAAATCAAGCGAGGAACATCTTTCTTAGTTACCTTGTTTGGTGCAAGATTTGTGACACGATTTGTTCTCGAATTAATTGCATTTACAAAATCTTGCAATTTGTCATTGTATGAGTAAGTCCATTTATCCTCCAAGTACTTATAAATAAGATTTTTCAAGGAACATATATTTCTTTCAGTGAAAGCAGACTTTTTCTCGCTCTCTGTGCTATATATTTTTATGCCTTTCTTTTTACATAATGCTTCGAAGGACATTTCAAACTCTGTGCCCTTGTCCACTCATACTTTTTCGGTTGTTTTGTCGTTATCATTAGTTTGAACGCTTTTGATGTTGTAGTAGCAGACTTTGATTTCAAGGGTTGCACTCTGAGAAAGCGGGACATGCAGTCATTTGCAACAAGCTGATACTTAACATCATGGTTGTACTGGGCAAGTTTATCAACAAAGGCCAGATCTAATGACCAGATTTCGTCGACATCGTAAACCATGACCTTGAGTCGCGGCGTTTTTCGGATCACAGTTCGATATTTTGTGTAATTAGAATCAGTATGAAGAAAATGTTTAAATTTCTTTCGCGACAAATTGGTTGCTTTTATCAAGTTGTTCACACTACCAAATAACGCGGGACCTTTGTCACTGTATTTAGTTTTCAACAGTTTTTCTTCAATCTTGGTGACTTTCCCATTGTTTTGTTTTCGCTTTTGTCTTTTCTGACGTTGGAGAATCTGAATCGTTATAGGGCGTTCCGTAAGAGTCAGAGCCTTCTTCTGACTCTTTTTCACGTTTTTGGTTTCGGGTTTTTCTATTATCGCTAAGGCTTTTTCTTTTTTGTTTTTTACATCTCTTAGTGTTTGGATTACTTCTTCCCTGCCAAGCGGGGGATGTTGCTCGTGTTCTTGAGGGCCTGGGTTCTCGTTTCTCTTGCGCATTAAAAGACGCTGACTGAACCGCGTGTTTGGCATTTTGATTTATACCAGCTTTTCATTCAAGTTGAGAGCAGTTAAATTGATAATGAACGCCGGATTATGTAGTTTTTTTGTTGGTTGTTGTATGTCGTATAAAAATACTGCACTTTTAAGTCCTGTTGGCACTTTATCCACATATATCACCTCATTGTCATGGTTTATGGTTACTCTTCCAGATTTCAAGCATGGTTTTTGCTCTAATAAATTTTTTCCCTCTAAAACCTGTAACTGTCCCAAAATACTTTCGGTCTGAATATCATTTTTCTCTTCTAATATTTCATCTTTATCTCGTTCGAACTTTACTTCTTTATCGTTCGTTAACAGTTCAAGCTGTTCGTGTTGGGTCTCAGCAGCATTTTCCGTAAACGTTTCCTTCGTTGCGGTAGTCTTACTAGTTTGAGCAGATAATTGAGGTCTAAGCCGGTTAAGGTAGGATAGTTGAGCGTTTTTTTGTTTATTAGTATTATTGTGACGAACACATGCAGCATGTGGCTGCTCTTTAACATATAAGTGTTTCGGAATTAGAATGAATTCTTCAGCAGTCATGATTAAGTTGTGAGGTACTTGTAACAAAAATAAAGTATTTGCCGCACTAAATGAAAACCTTCTTTACTCAAAATAATCGCACGTTTTTTGACAACACTGGTTTTTGGAGTGATTAAATATTTGTATGCTGTCTCGAATTGTTCGATATTTGCAATTTTAACGGGTACGCTTCCATTGACTACATTGAGCAAACTTTCACAAATCAGTGTTATGAATTCGCGATTTGAAGTTTTTCTAATTAATCGTCTTAATTGTTCAGGTGTAATTTGTACCATATGCCGCAGAATAGATACGTTTTTCTTTTTCATTTGTGATTGGACTAGTTTCTGCTGTAGATAAGGGTAAATAAAAAACTGTTGGCTCAAGCCGTATGATATTTGAACAATATCTCAAACAATCTGATGTACGGGGGTCCAAGTCGATTAGAAGATGTCCAAAAGAGTCTCGGGTAGCTAATTCGTAACCGCTTCTCAAAAATTTTGATACCTTCAATTGTCTTCCTAAAAGATATAGTTGCTGAACGTCACGAGGCAATTTGAACAGAATGATGTGTGAAGTATTCAAATCAATCGTACCCGACCATCGACTTTGTTGAAACAAGTTATGCTTAACATATATTACATCTATCCCTCTATGTCTACCCGCTGTCGCTAATCTAATAAAATCCTTGTCTTTATAAATGTCTTCACATGAACCATCGAAAACTAGACGAACATTTTCCAAATTTCTTAAATATTCGAATCCGTTGAATTTCATGACTTTCACATTTACTTCGTGAGAAGACACTTTTTCTGAGAATGCAGGTTGTATCTCTTTGTAAAGATATAGAGCAGTTCCAAATTTAGGGTAAGAATATTTTCCATCAAATTTTTGAAAATTAACTCAGTTTTCCCGGATCCTGAGGGTCCCACTATCGCCATGAAAACTCTTGTCGAAGTATCAATCCCTTCATTCATATCCTCGGATTTGGTAATACGTAACCAACCAAGCCGGATGAAATCAAAAACCAAACTGAAGTTTCTTCGCAACTTAATTTAGTGAGAGAAAGTTTGAGAATGCAGAAAGTTAATAAAATTAGAATAACCACCATTTGCGCAACAAAAACTACTTCAGACCTTGGCAAAGTTACATTGTTACTAAACTTCCATGATTTTTTTTCACTGTTTGTCTCGTTATAAACAAACTCTGTTACTAATGTCGCGTCAGGTTCATCTACTGCTGTTGCTGTTTCTGACATTTGAGATCTGATTTTTTCTACAGACTGTGTTAGACTTTTGCTCACTGTAAATAAAGCTTGTAAAAAAAACAATAAATTGAATTAGTATTATGAACAGTACAAAATTTCATAACGTGTGAAGTCTCTATCATTTATGTCATGCCTTTCTAGAACAAAATTTGCTGGGACGTTTGCAGTTTTTTCATAGTACATTATTTTCTTCACAGTATCCTCTTTCACTATCCTCCTAATTGCATCTGGCAATTCACTGCTGTTTAGATCCATCTGAACTCCTAGTTGACGTTTGGGTACTAAGACTAGTTCGGGAAGATATACTCCTCGCTTGCTGGCTAACATTTCTGATAAACTTGAATCTCTGAAAGTTTACAAATTGATCAATAACTGAAACAAATCTCTTTAAGGTAGACAACTCTTCTTCGGTAATTTTTATTTGCTCCTTCCACTGAATAATTTGGCCGCTGCAATCAATACGCTCTATTCTTGTTAATGAAATTTTAGTATCATCCCCTGGAGTCATCCACGCACAAAGCATTGAATTTGATGATAGGTATGTCTCCACTTTCGCTGATCTCTCGCTGTTGTTCATTTTTCAACCAATCATAAAAACCTTGCTTTTCTTCAGGGCACAATGATTCCTGGAGTTGTAATGAGGTATATGTCTATTGCAACTTAGATAGTTTTTGAAAAATAAGTTTCCAACCAGAGGACAGCCCAAATCATCTAGGTTTTCAACTTTTCGGTCCAAGAACTTGGCCAAAAATTCTGTCTTTTCTTATCCTTTAGCGTAAAAAACGGCACCGGGATTTCTCAACACAAAACTCTGAAGTATTTGATTTAAGTTCATGTAAATGTAATCACCGTTTTCCCAATGGAGACCGTGTAAATAACTTGTTAACCAGTTGTAAGCTTTTTTTTCGAGCTTTGGTAGTATATTGAATTTCACTGGAGGTAATTAAATGAGTCGGTCGCTGTATTCTGAAGTTGTTATTGCTAATCCTTTAACCACAAAGGCGTTTTTCTTGTAACGAAAGCCTTCCACGTTGAGCACAACTGATCTCTCGCCTAGCATTCTAGTAAATGATAAAATACTGATTTTTTCAAATTAATGAAAAGGCAGAAGGCTATTCCGCTCAAATGTCCCAATAAGCTGTTGTTACAGTTCCAGCGCAACATGTAACAGTACGTGGGATCCAATAATAAATTTTGTGTATAAATCCGGCCGCATCGTGCAAAATAGCGTGCAATCGTAAAATTTTGGAATTTTTCAAGTATTTGTCCAAGGAAGAGTTATCAATACCAATCAAGCCACCATAAGGTCTCAACCTAATTAAAATAACGTAGTTAAGGTTATCAGAACTAACAAAGAACAGAGAACATGCAGCTAGAAAATAGTTGCGTCGGTTAGAATTATCAGGATAAGTTTGTTTCAAAGACGTATAAATTTTGTGAATTATTTTCAAATCAATAGGAGTTACTCTGGTTTTTTTACAATTTCATTGTTTATTTTTTCCAACACTTCTCCAACCTGCTGAATTTCAAGCTAGTGGAAATAAAAGTGACCTTGCAGATACCGTTAAGATAGCGGTGGTAAATAATTAAATAAACCACCGGAAGTTTTTTGTATTTGATAGCTTGTTGAAACATAGACGGATTTTTTTTTCTCTCCAAGTCTTTATCAACCCATATTGAGTTAAAGTCAAACGAATCGTCGAATACGTTTTCATAATCAGCAATATTCAAATCAGCAATATTCAGTACCATACTTTTGTTTTGAAGAAATGCACCAAGAGATTTGTTGAAGCTCACTCAAATAAAATTGTTCTTTGAAATTTAACTCGTATTCTTTCTTTGAAATTTCCTTTAACCTTTCGAGGAATACGACGTAGCGTTCAATTAATCTTCATACGGGGGGATAATCATATAATCTTTTACCTAGAGGATCTGCAAAAATTATTTGACCTCCAGCTTGAGCAAAAAGCAACCAGTGGGTTCCAGGTTGATCCGATGTTGACGCATTCATAATAATGAAGGTATTATCGATTTTCAGTACTGAAGAGCATGGAAAATCTGCCGGAAAAATATCTCTAAAGTGAGATTTCAAATGTTTACAAAGGTTAACAAGTTCCATTATTTGAAGATTATCCAAGTCTAGCTTAGGTCATAAGAGTGTTTTTGGTAATTTTTCTATCAGAACGCACATAAACTGTTGATGCACGCTCTCCCATAAATAATAACTCAATTTTGAGATCGACCTGCGTCAAATTTGAGTTCGACCAAAAAAGTGCAATTGGTCAATTCAGGATGAATGAAATCTGTAAAGCCTTTTGAGTAGACGTGAGATCAAAAGCCATAATATAATGATTATCATAATTAGCGAGACTGGTTCCATGACTAGTGTTCAAAACAAAATCAAGAGCCTCAAGCGTGTTGTAATAAATTATTTTATTTTCTAATGTTGAGATGGGAGTTCCGGCAATGGGTAGGCAGTTTCTGTACACAATGATCTCATTCAACCCAAACTTCTTGTAATGAAAGTGGCTTTTTCTATTAGTACCCAAACATGCTTCGTTTATGCTCAATGCTACTATCATTCTTCGAACAAGTTCTTTTGCGAAAACGTCCTCTCGTCGCCAGCTTTGTACTCCTGCAGTTGCGAAAAAAGTTTTTGATACTACTTCGATGTAATTGTAAATTGCCGGGTTCTTCAGCAAAATTTTCTCTATTGATGAGAGAACCTAGTCAGTCACAGTCATCTTTCTGACATAGAGATTAGCTTTGATTATTTGAACCTTGTAGTGTTTAGCTGCATCTTCAGATATGACAACAAAATCGTTAGGAGAACGTCTAAGAGACAATCTAATTGTCACACCGCTAATTAGGTGCTTGTCACACGATAAAAAGTCGCAAGCAGTTTTACCAAATAGCTTCAGCTCGTTCGAGGCCGCAACGAGACCTTTTCGCTCCGTAAAATTTTCCGCTCTTCTTCCATTACCGTCAATAGCTGATGGGTTTTTTTCATAATAATAACCTTGACAAGCCAACCATGTTTTCTTGGCATCATTACCGTATGAAAACTCGGTCTCAATATAGCTTTTATGGGTAAAATTAGCGTTGGTAGTTGATATTTTCTCACCATTCATCGACAGTGTACACTCAGAAAACGATGAAGATAAAGGACTGTTAACAAAATACGGCGTATCTCTGTTAGCGGCTTCTGTAGCATGTGTTCGAAGCACGTTTCCATTGCTTCGAACAATACCTGCAACTTTTTCCAGACGAGTACGTTGAAAATGGGTAAATGCATTTTCAAAAGTGACAAGTAAAGGCGGTTTTTCAAATAAACCCAGCGAGCTGTGAGTTGCTTCACTCGGGATTAAATTAGAAATAAATTTTAACCCCTGTAAAGAAATCGGAGCGACTTCTCTGTGCAGTTCGTTTTCTGGGAATGACGCGTCTTGTTTTTCGTTTCACCACTGTTGTTCTTTTTCTTGGATGAATTTTTTGAGATCTACTTCTTCCTCCTACTTGCTTTTTGATGGTTTTTCTGACCGTGCTTTTGAGTGCCTGCTTTTTCTTTTTGTTGCAACTTTTATCAGTTCTGGAGCTGCCTGAAGAAGTAGTTCTTTTCCGATCTTTTTTGCTGCTGGTATCACAAACTTTCGAGTCAATGGAAGTGCCATTCTTCCTATTGCTAATGTTAATGCACCGAAGCCACTGCCTCGTTGTCTATAATGCCCCGAAAATGTGTTAGGTTTGCTTGGTTGTGGTAAAATGATTCCATATTGATCAATTGCTAAACTTTTGAAATTTCAAAGTCAGAACAACTTTTCCCCCTCCAGCGAAAGGAACAAGTCCTCCAGTTTCTGTGCGCAAGCTCACAGAAATATTAGAAATATTGTTGACCAAAAGTTTTTTGAAACCAAATTACTAAACACTTGACGTTGATTCGGTTCAATTGTACATGCGTAACCGTTTTTCACTCAACGATTTGTATCAATGACTCTTAAAAGGGGTGCTTTTGTGTCTCCTACTATTTGATAATGAAGTATGTCCTTGTAAATAAACATAAGCTGAGTACCAGCACTTTCATCAACAGGATAGTCAGCATCAAGATCTTGGGTAGTAAATGTGCTATGTTTCGAGCTTCCTTGTTTGTAACCTATATGATAACCAGTTCCATCTCTGACGCCTTTGAATTCAAGTAGACTAGGAATTTGCAGGCTTGAAAAAGTTATACCTACCCAATAATGCAGCCATAATGAAAGATGTTTGGTTATTGGATCTATTACGTAAACCAATTTCTCTAATTCTGTGTTTCGACGAATCTCATCCAGTATTTGTTTAATGCTCGTATACTCTCCTTTTGTTATTTTCACTGTTTCTCCAACGTGAGGCCTGGAGATCGTGTCTTTCTCAACTTTCTTTCTTGCTATAACCCGATTTTTTTTGTAGTACACAATGTTGTTGTCAGTTACTTTGTTTATCTGGGTGGGGAAGGTAATTTCTGTAACTGCTACTCGCCATTCACCTTGCAAATTTATTTCTGCACTCAGGAGATTTTTAAAGTTGGCCAGAGTGTTATCTTTAAAAACTTTCATTGATGCAGATGAATCTAGGGTAATTGTGAAGGAAGGGGGAACTTTGTGGGTGAAAAGGCTGGAAGTGCCCTCAGTCATGATTGCTTACGATTTCTCCTGCTCCAGAACGCGAATTAGTTCAGACTTGTAAAATTTTTCCTCAATCGGTTCTCTGTTAGAATCAATCAAGTTGAATGTTGGGGGATTTCGTGTTCGTATGTCAAAAACTTCGAACACTTCATCGGCAAGTCTAACATTATCAACAACACAAAACTTTGGACGTCGAACTAATTTCAATGACTGTTCTGCTACTAACAAAATCAAGCGAGGAACATCTTTTTTAGTTACCTTGTTTGGTGCAAGATTTGTGACACGATTTGTTCTCGAATTAATTGCATTTACAAAATCTTGCAATTTGTCATTGTATGAGTAAGTCCATTTATCCTCCAAGTACTTATAAATAAGATTTTTCAAGGAACAGATATTTCTTTCAGTGAAAGCAGACTTTTTCTCGCTCTCTGTGCTATATATTTTTATGCCTTTCTTTTTACATAATGCTTCGAAGGACATTTCAAACTCTGTGCCCTTGTCCACTCATACTTTTTCGGTTGTTTTGTCGTTATCATTAGTTTGAACGCTTCTGATGTTGTAGTAGCAGACTTTGATTTCAAGGGTTGCACTCTGAGAAAGCGGGACATGCAGTCATTTGCAACAAGCTGATACTTAACATCATGGTTGTACTGGGCAAGTTTATCAACAAAGGCCAGATCTAATGACCAGATTTCGTCGACATCGTAAACCATGACCTTGAGTCGCGGCGTTTTTCGGATCACAGTTCGATATTTTGTGTAAGCAGAATCAGTATGAAGAAAATGTTTAAATTTCTTTCGCGACAAATTGGTTGCTTTTATCAAGTTGTTCACACTACCAAATAACGCGGGACCTTTGTCACTGTATTTAGTTTTCAACAGTTTTTCTTCAATCTTGGTGACTTTCCCATTGTTTTGTTTTCGCCTTTGTCTTTTCTGACGTTGGAGAATCTGAATCGTTATAGGGCGTTCCGTAAGAGTCAGAGCCTTCTTCTGACTCTTTTTCACGTTTTTGGTTTCGGGTTTTTCTATTATCGCTAAGGCTTTTTCTTTTTTGTTTTTTACATCTCTTAGTGTTTGGATTACTTCTTCCCTGCCAAGCGGGGGATGTTGCTCGTGTTCTTGAGGGCCTGGGTTCTCGTTTCTCTTGCGCATTAAAAGACGCTGACTGAACCGCGTGTTTGGCATTTTGATTTATACCAGCTTTTCATTCAAGTTGAGAGCAGTTAAATTGATAATGAACGCCGGATTATGTAGTTTTTTTGTTGGTTGTTGTATGTCGTATAAAAATACTGCACTTTTAAGTCCTGTTGGCACTTTATCCACATATATCACCTCATTGTCATGGTTTATGGTTACTCTTCCAGATTTCAAGCATGGTTTTTGCTCTAATAAATTTTTTCCCTCTAAAACCTGTAACTGTCCCAAAATACTTTCGGTCTGAATATCATTTTTCTCTTCTAATATTTCATCTTTATCTCGTTCGAACTTTACTTCTTTATCGTTCGTTAACAGTTCAAGCTGTTCGTGTTGGGTCTCAGCAGCATTTTCCGTAAACGTTTCCTTCGTTGCGGTAGTCTTACTAGTTTGAGCAGGTAATTGAGGTCTAAGCCGGTTAAGGTAGGATAGTTGAGCGTTTTTTTGTTTATTAGTATTATTGTGACGAACACATGCAGCATGTGGCTGCTCTTTAACATATAAGTGTTTCGGAATTAGAATGAATTCTTCAGCAGTCATGATTAAGTTGTGAGGTACTTGTAACAAAAATAAAGTATTTGCCGCACTAAATGAAAACCTTCTTTACTCAAAATAATCGCACGTTTTTTGACAACACTGGTTTTTGGAGTGATTAAATATTTGTATGCTGTCTCGAATTGTTCGATATTTGCAATTTTAACGGGTACGCTTCCATTGACTACATTGAGCAAACTTTCACAAATCAGTGTTATGAATTCGCGATTTGAAGTTTTTCTAATTAATCGTCTTAATTGTTCAGGTGTAATTTGTACCATATGCCGCAGAATAGATACGTTTTTCTTTTTCATTTGTGATTGGACTAGTTTCTGCTGTAGATAAGGGTAAATAAAAAACTGTTGGCTCAAGCCGTATGATATTTGAACAATATCTCAAACAATCTGATGTACGGGGGTCCAAGTCGATTAGAAGATGTCCAAAAGAGTCTCGGGTAGCTAATTCGTAACCGCTTCTCAAAAATTTTGATACTTTCAATTGTCTTCCTAAAAGATATAGTTGCTGAACGTCACGAGGCAATTTGAACAGAATGATGTGTGAAGTATTCAAATCAATCGTACCCGACCATCGACTTTGTTGAAACAAGTTATGCTTAACATATATTACATCTATCCCTCTATGTCTACCCGCTGTCGCTAATCTAATAAAATCCTTGTCTTTATAAATGTCTTCACATGAACCATCGAAAACTAGACGAACATTTTCCAAATTTCTTAAATATTCGAATCCGTTGAATTTCATGACTTTCACATTTACTTCGTGAGAAGACACTTTTTCTGAGAATGCAGGTTGTATCTCTTTGTAAAGATATAGAGCAGTTCCAAATTTAGGGTAAGAATATTTTCCATCAAATTTTTGAAAATTAACTCAGTTTTCCCGGATCCTGAGGGTCCCACTATCGCCATGAAAACTCTTGTCGAAGTATCAATCCCTTCATTCATATCCTCGGATTTGGTAATACGTAACCAACCAAGCCGGATGAAATCAAAAACCAAACTGAAGTTTCTTCGCAACTTAATTTAGTGAGAGAAAGTTTGAGAATGCAGAAAGTTAATAAAATTAGAATAACCACCATTTGCGCAACAAAAACTACTTCAGACCTTGGCAAAGTTACATTGTTACTAAACTTCCATGATTTTTTTTCACTGTTTGTCTCGTTATAAACAAACTCTGTTACTAATGTCGCGTCAGGTTCATCTACTGCTGTTGCTGTTTCTGACATTTGAGATCTGATTTTTTCTACAGACTGTGTTAGACTTTTGCTCACTGTAAATAAAGCTTGTAAAAAAAACAATAAATTGAATTAGTATTATGAACAGTACAAAATTTCATAACGTGTGAAGTCTCTATCATTTATGTCATGCCTTTCTAGAACAAAATTTGCTGGGACGTTTGCAGTTTTTTCATAGTACATTATTTTCTTCACAGTATCCTCTTTCACTATCCTCCTAATTGCATCTGGCAATTCACTGCTGTTTAGATCCATCTGAACTCCTAGTTGACGTTTGGGTACTAAGACTAGTTCGGGAAGATATACTCCTCGCTTGCTGGCTAACATTTCTGATAAACTTGAATCTCTGAAAGTTTACAAATTGATCAATAACTGAAACAAATCTCTTTAGGGTAGACAACTCTTCTTCGGTAATTTTTATTTGCTCCTTCCACTGAATATTTTGGCCGCTGCAATCAATACGCTCTATTCTTGTTAATGAAATTTTAGTATCATCCCCTGGAGTCATCCACGCACAAAGCATTGAATTTGATGATAGGTATGTCTCCACTTTCGCTGATCTCTCGCTGTTGTTCATTTTTCAACCAATCATAAAAACCTTGCTTTTCTTCAGGGCACAATGATTCCTGGAGTTGTAATGAGGTATATGTCTATTGCAACTTAGATAGTTTTTGAAAAATAAGTTTCCAACCAGAGGACAGCCCAAATCATCTAGGTTTTCAACTTTTCGGTCCAAGAACTTGGCCAAAAATTCTGTCTTTTCTTATCCTTTAGCGTAAAAAACGGCACCGGGATTTCTCAACACAAAACTCTGAAGTATTTGATTTAAGTTCATGTAAATGTAATCACCGTTTTCCCAATGGAGACCGTGTAAATAACTTGTTAACCAGTTGTAAGCTTTTTTTTCGAGCTTTGGTAGTATATTGAATTTCACTGGAGGTAATTAAATGAGTCGGTCGCTGTATTCTGAAGTTGTTATTGCTAATCCTTTAACCACAAAGGCGTTTTTCTTGTAACGAAAGCCTTCCACGTTGAGCACAACTGATCTCTCGCCTAGCATTCTAGTAAATGATAAAATACTGATTTTTTCAAATTAATGAAAAGGCAGAAGGCTATTCCGCTCAAATGTCCC